>NC_051158.1:106255100-106355099 GCF_013339745.2 Dermacentor silvarum | reverse complement strand
GTGGCAGGTAAGGAACCGAGACTGAAGGGGAGAACTTTGAGCTCACAAAGCCCGTCGGGTGTCACATATGGATGGATGGAAACAACTTTATTAAAAATTCGGTGAAGTTTAACGTTCCGGGCTCAGGTTTCCCATGAGGGGACTTCGAGGCCTTGCCTCGTCGCCGCCTCCCGGGCCCGCTGGACTGCCCACTCCGCCATCCGTCATGAGGTTGGAGCTGCGCAGGGCGGCGGCCCACTTCGACGCAAAAGCCTGCGGAGCTACTGCCATTTTCGCTGCTATAACAGGACACTCCCACAACAAGTGCGGGAGTGTCGTTCTAGTTGCCTGACAAAACTTGCAAAGAGCACTCGGGTATTGCGCGGGGAAAATGTGCCGCAACCCTGTTTCTGTTCACGATCCTGTTCATCAACTTCGATTTGCCAACACCTGGATTCAAGATCCAACGAAGAAAAAAAGTCACAGGCTTGCGCTGCACACGCAGGACAGTCACAGCATAAGCTGGTGGAGCGGCTCAAGAGTAGCTCCAATTCCGGCACCACGCACAACGCGGCCATCTCTTCCCCTCGTTTTGACGAGAACAATATGAACAAACCGCCCGGCGTTGACGGCGAGCTGCGGCTTGTAATGCTCTCTGCACAGCAGTCTGCTGACCCCGATGATGCCTGGTTGTAGCCGCACACATAGCTCTACGATTCGCTTCTTCAGCAGCGGTTCGTTCCTTGCGAGGAGACGCCATAGTGTGTACCAAAGAGTTATCCAGAATACGTGGCGCACATCTCTCATCCCTTGACCCGTGGCACGGTACATTGTTGTTGTTCATGAATATGATCATGATTGTTTAACCAGCCGTGGTTGCTTAGCGGCTACGGTGTTGGGCTGCTAAGCACGAGGCTGCGGGATCGAATCCCGACCACGGCGCCCGCATTTCCATGGTGGCGAAATGCGAAAACGCCCGTATACTTAGATTTGGGTGCACGTTAAAAAACCCCAGGTTGTCCAACTTTCCCGAGTCACCCACTACGGCGTGCCTCATAATCAGATCGTGGTTTTGGCACGTAAAACCCCATAATTTTTTTTCATGATTGTTTATTGGAATCTTCATAATGCGCTGGTGACAAACAGTCACATAGCCTGCTTGAGTTAACCAGGTCCAGTTACATGAAGCCTGCAACTTACATGTCGGGCAAGCTGCGTTTGCAGCACGGAGGAAGATTATTTAGGAGTGGAAACTCCGCTGGTTGCCGCGACCAGAAAAGGTCACAAGCCCGCGGAGCCACTATAATGCTGTCGGCACCTGGCGGCGGGGAAAGAAATTAAAGCCGTTATTGTTGCCAAAGTAACCGGTCGCGTGTGTTGCTCTCGTTCGGCCGCGCGCACACCGCCTGACAAGTTCTACTGAGGGCACTCGTGCGCCCCACCTGTGCCCCACCTGTGCCCCATAGGCTAGCAAAGAAGGGCACACTGCGCTTAGCAGTGCTGTTAGTATTACGGCTCTCGAAAAGACACCGACAAGAACAGTTGCTGTTTGACGTAAGGGCGCACAAATACAACGTTATAGCATGCCCGCTGAAGCGAACGTCCGCGTCGTCTGCTTGTCATCTGCTTTTGAGCAGAAGACACGGCCGCCGCCGAAGAGAACGCTCCCGAGCTGCCTGCCCGAGCGTCTGCTTTTTGAGGGGCGAAGCTCCTTAGGGTCGAGCCTTGTCCCCCGTCGCGCCGTCGCGCCGTTGTAGCCACGCTAGTACTCGCCGCTCCCGCTAGAGGCGCAGCTGTGCTCTTTCTCTTTCTCTCTCGTTCCAGACGCGCGCTCTCTCTCTCTCTCGCGCTGCGGTGCACAAGGGCGTTCATTCCCGACGGGCACTCTTTCTCTCTCTCGTCCGTAGCTAGGGGCGCTGCAGTGCACAAGAGCGTTCGTTCACGACGCGCGCTCTCTTTCTCTCTCTTCCGTAGCTCTAGGTTACCCGAATGATCCCCCGGTGCTTCGCCCACTCATCATCATTCACGTCGTGGATATGCGGTGATTTTTTTGTAGCGAAAGCTACACTGGCCGCATTCTCGCCGTTTCGCTGTGGCCGGTGGCAGCACCGCGAGCTGAGCCGTTGCCTAGCAACCGCCGCAACTGGTTGGCAGCGTTTCTTTCTCCATGGTCTGACCACCCCGCGGTGTCTTACCGGCGTCTGACCACGCCGCAAGCGGTGTTTGATACGCCTCTTTCGCGCGGTGAACTGCTACACTGGAGAGGGTCCGGAATTCCAAGCACGTGAAGCCAGCGTCGGAGACTGAGGAAGAGCTAGCCGTTCGGGTTGCAGAACGCTTGGACTTTTCGGCTTATAATTTATACCTGGCTTATATCGATAAGTGTATGCCTAAGTATAATAATTACAGCTGAATCAAAGGGTAACCAAGCGAAACCAAGGCTTAACCAGGCTAAACCAAGCTTTCGCTTTGCATATACAGGGTGAGCTGAGCTAAGCCGCCGCAATTTTTTTCTCGGCGGTTTGCATGACCCGCCGCAAAGCGCCGCCACTGCATGCGCCCCCGTCGGCGCAAAGCAATGGGACTTTATCTGGTCGCCCACACGCGCCGTCGCTGACGGGAGTTTCAACTCCTAAATAATCTTCCTTCGTGGTTCGCTGCCACCTTAACTAGATGGCGCCACCATACAGGCGGAGGCTCGGGACCGCGTTAATTGCGCGCCTCGTCAGAATCGCATCTCGTCGTCTGCGTCTGCGCGCCTGCCTTGCGCGCGTTTATAGGGCATTTTTCCGCTGCCTGACAGCAAGCGCTTGCGTGTAGCTCAGTGGTAGAGCATCTGACTCCCCGCAGCGGACGCGGATTTGATCCCGGTGGGAACCCGGTGCTTTTTTTTCGCATTTCCGGCTATAGCGGTTACGGACACGGCCGCCGTTGGCGGCGGACACCATTGCGAACCGAAACGGCTATTGGAATGAGCCCATACCAGCTTACGCTGTAAAAACTTTGCATGTTGTGGACGATCCAATGCGTCGTCGATGCGTGGCAATGGATAGACATCGCGCTTGGTGACACGTTTATAAATTTTGAAATATTAAAATAAATTGAAAATTTTAAAATAAATTTTGGTTGGAGTTTTCCTTCTCCTAAATGCAACTGATATTATAAACAAATTTGACGATTACTTATGCACGGAAAACCAGCACTATCACCGTACTATGCACCAAGAAACCTTTACAAATACTGAAGCAAGTATAATAATAAGTTACACCCCGCCGCGGTGGCTTAGCGGCTATAGTGTTGCGCTGCTAACCATGAGGTCGCGGGATCAAGCCCGGCTGTGGCGGCCACATTTCAAAGTGGGCGAAATGCAACAACGCCCGTGCCCCGTGCATTGGGGGCACGTTAAAGATACCCTGGTGGTCAAAATTAATCCGGAGTCCCCCACTACGGCGTGGCTCATAATCAAATCGTGGTTTTGGCATCTTAAACCTAGGAATTCAGTTCAATAACTTACAAGTCGCACTTGTAAGTCTTGTAAAAAATAGGCATAAATGTTAACGTAAACATTTATGTATACTTTTTCTCAGCTCCGCCCTGATAGGAATGCACTTAATGTTAAAGAACCATCGCTGCTTCTTGAATGCCAGAGGAGGAGTTGTAAAAGAGCAATTCTTATTGGCTGAGGTGAACATAATTTTTGGTTTAGCATAGAGTGAACGTAAGATATAAAAGAGCAAACGCGAAGAACACGAGGCGTGATACCTACCCAAAGGAAAGGTACGTACAACTTTACTTATAAAAATATATCCATATTTGTCGTTATTTAGTGATATAACAAGCATTTGAATAGTGTTCCAGGAAGAAAAATTGTTTTACTCATATTCAGTGGCGCGCTTTAGACGATTTGACTTGTGATTTTCGAGTTAATTTGATATAATGAGGTGTTGCACTATTTACCTAAAGTATTGAGAGATAGTTTCAAAAATAAAATAATTGGGTTGGCTCGAGAAGGCACGCAGCCGCCGCGCGGTACGTGAAACGTCCAGTGTGTGCTGCAGATGATGTATCGGCACTAGGGCGCAGAATTGTCGCTACGAACTGCACAAGTTGCATTTCTTCATTAACGAGACTGCGTGCACGCCTAACCTATGCTACTTCAGAGAGCGTTCGGGTTAACTTTGCAATCATGCTAACTCCCTTTAGGTAGTGGGCCCGTTTGTGTTCCCGCGGGTGTTTGGTGACTCGAGTAATCAAAATGACCCCCCTACTGGTGGTGCCCAGACTGCCTTGCGCTGCTCAAGCCCGCTGCACTCATGATGATTTGCAATCCTGCGCTTGCACTTTAAATGCGAAAATGCTCGAATGTAAAACATGTATAGCATACCTGAATAACTCATTCAGGCTAGGGACTATTTGTCCCCGCCCCTTCTCAAAGGGGGTGCAAATAAATCGTCATCATCTCTTTGGAAACACACGTTCCGCCACGCTCTAAGGGTTGGATATCTCTTTGTCTTGCGCTCTTCACGTCATTGTAGACCCTACGTGTGAAACGTAGGGGGCCAATAAACGAGCAAGCGCGAAATTTCTGCAACAAAGTGCACACTTGCTTACCTTATAACTTCTGATGAAAACCATTTTTAGTTTAATGAAATATACCTAAAAGGCCATAGTCAACTAAGAAGACCATTCCTGCTCGAATGAAAAATTACACTGCCGACCTACGGCTATGTGAGTCCAATAAGCGAGCCTAAATTTAGCTCTGATTGCGTCATGGTGGCGAGACAGTGGCACCATCTGCGCACGCGACGCATGTCTGAACGCGTAGCGATGTCTTTCATCTTCATGGCGATATCAAAGTAAAACATATAACAAACATTCATGCACTAAAAAGCATACATGCTTAACTATGTACAGCTAGTGGGGGTCCCACGCTCTGAACTTTCAATCGTGTTCGCTCCCTATTCGTAGTGCCCTCGCCGTGGACTAATGGGGTGGGCGCAAATTGGCCTTCCTCTAACGTCACTTCTGTAACGTCAACGAGTCTTCTAAGGTTACTTCTGAGGCATGCGTGTCCAGCGCGTAAGTGCCTTAACCGAGCAAGTGTAAAATTCCTGCTAGAAATTGCACACTTGTACGTCTAGAACACGGGATGACCACAGGGTTGACTTTGATGAATTACACCTTCTTTGGCGGAGTGTGCTCTGCTGAGAAAGTACTGCCGAGCTCTCCGATTGCGTCATGCTTTGAGTGACAACGGCGCCATCCCTGTACGCTTCTTTCCTCTACACAGCCAAGTAAGGGGCGTGGGTATAATGGTTACAAATATATAATGATAATACCATATGTTTTCGTTTCATGCGCTTTTAGAAAGGTACTCCCTCTAAGCAATATTAAACAAGTTTCACGCCGTGAAGACGCTACGGCCATGACAGCAGAAAATTGATATGCTTAGAGTATAAATTACAAATAGCGGAAAGTGGCACAGGCTCAGTGACCCAAGTTGTCGAGACCTTCAAGGAATAGCTGCACATACCAAGTGCATTCATGGCGCTGTTCGCTAAACCATTGGCGTGAAAAGCGTTCATTGAGAAGCGGCACTTACCCAGTGATTTGTGGCGCAGTCTGGAAATGAGTCGAGTTGCAGTCTTTGAAAAACCATCATGACGTGGGGTCTGCTCCGCTCAGTATCACATAAATTTAAGCGACCGTTTTATTTATTGTAGAGCGGCACATTCCCAGTACCACACACCTAGTTACCAATGTTGGCGTCCAAGACGTTCATTGAATGCCGTTACAATTTCAAGCCAAATTTTGAGCCATATTTTTACGCAATCCTTATCATCTGGCGAACTGCCCCTGGACTGGAAAATTGCAAAAATTGACCCTGTATTCAAGGGTATTAACAAGTACTCTCCACGAAATTACCGTCCCATCTCATTCACATGCATCTGCTGTAAACTACTGGAACATATCATAGCATCGCATATCTACCGCCATTTAGAATCAAACGACCTCTTTTATTTCAACCAGCATGATTCAGAAAAGGCTTAGCTTGTGAAACTCAGTTGCTAGAATTAACAACAGAATTACATTCCAGCATAAATAACAAACAGCATACTGACTGCGTATTCTTAGATTTTCCGAAAGCATTTGATTGTGTCACTCATTGTCGCCTCATATCAAAATTATCCGCGCTCCGACTGGATTCAATAAGTTTATCTTGGCTCAGAAACTTTCTCTCCTTGCGGCAGCAGTTGCCTGTTGTTAATAAGCACTCATCGCTTCCTTCTGACGTTACTTTTGGCGTACCGCAAGGCAGTGTCCTTGGTTCGCTTCTTTTCCTAGTTTTCACTATTGATCTTCCACAAAAGATATCATCGCAGATAAGGCTTTTCGCAGACGATTGCATTTTATACCGTACGATAGCAACATTTGACGACCATTTATTATTGCAGAATGACCTTAACCTTGTCAGCTTCTGGTACAGTACATGGCAGATGACCCTGAACTCAGAAAAATATAAAGTTATATAGTTCTCAAGAAAACATTCAAATTCTCGCTTTTCTTACGTCATAAATAATACCGCCATCCCTCTGACATCGTCCTATAAGTACCTTGGTATTGAACTTACAACTAATCTTTCCTGGAGCCCAAACATAACAGGTACCTGCGCAAAAGCTTCAAAAACTCTGGGTTATCTCCGACGGAGCTTGCGTAAATCCCGTGCTACAGTTCATAAATTAGCATATCAGACTTTTGTTCGCCCACAATTAGAATTTGCGTCATCAGTATGGTCACCACATAAAAAATTATTTAGTTTATATGCTAAAATCAATTTTTAAAAAATCAGCGCACTTCATCACAAGTAACTACTACAGAATTTGCAGCATAACAAAGATTAAAGCAAATATTTCGCTCCAGCCACTTGAAACTCTTCGCACGATAAGTCTTCTTTGCCTTTTCCATAGATACGTTCATGGTAATCGACCTCATGTGTTGCCCCGTGAAGTACCAGCGCGCACGTCACGTCGCCTGTACAATATCTATAGTTTCATGCGCATATTTGGCAATAGGCTGTCATTTAACGCATCAGCACTGCCACGCGTCATAACCGCACGGAACAGTGTTCCTGATAACATTGAGTGTTTAACAACTCGTGACGCTTTTTTCGCGAAGAACTGCAAATTTTCCTGTAGAAACATTGTATAAGGATGTTATTGGCCCGCTTCCCTTCCCTGTTTTCGTATTCTTGCATTGTTTGTGTGCGTATCAGTATATTAGTGTGTTTACGCTCTTTAAAGCTTAGCCCAGCCAAACATTTTTGAACTTTGCTTCATTTATCTTTTTCTTGCCTGCAATATTATTTATATTCATTAGTCCTGTTGAAACACTTCATTTGTGCCCCCCCCTTACCCAATGTCCTTAAATGGCCCTTTAAGGTATTTTAAATAAATAAATAAATAAAAGAGCAGCACGCGATTACTGGCACATACCCAGTCACCTAAGTTGGCATCACAGAGGTTCACTGGAGACTACCGATGACCGAGTGGCACATACCGAGTGCTCTGCGTCAGTTTTAAAGAGTTTCTTCGAACAGCGGTACTTACCTAATCCTGCGTCTACCTAGTGATCCATATCGGTGTGAAAACGATTGGTTCAAGAGCGGCACGTATACATATTGCCACATACTCAGTGAGCCAAATTGGACCTTTGGTTGCTTTGGAACCCTGTCAGCACAGCAGCTGAATGAGCGACAAATTCGACCACGTATTACCCAGTCACTAAGGTAGGTGGTACAACGATTAGGTGCAATCATACATAGATACAGAGTAATAATAGACACATAGCCCTAGGAGAGTGCTTGAGGCACCCTAAGAATGCAAATGCATTAAAAGGTCCCTAAAATGTATCCAAAGCGGAGCGGAATTGAACGCACATCACAAGTTTGGGGTTGGACGTTCGAAATTTTTTACCGCCAACGTTTTACAGTGAAGCTGTTAGCCTCTAATTGGTTGAGAGTTCTTGTGTGCGCATGCGTCGCTCTCGCTCACATAAAAAAAAAAACATTGCCGCATATCTGCTTGCTTCGCGGCAAATGACGTCGAAAAACGAGAGTCTTCTGCCGCCCCTGGTACGTAACATCCTCTTTGCTTCTCCCTCCCACCCCTCACGCTCTTTTCCTGCCCTCTCACTCCTCGCATGATGCATGCAATCGAGGTTTTGCTGCATTCAATTCAAATTTCCCGAGTTTGCACGGCTTTCGCGCCATCTGTTGGGACCATTTATTACTGTTGGCTTCAAGCCGGCTACAGAGCCGCGGCTTCAGTCAGCTTGTTTTTAACGCGTAGCGTCTCTTCTACACCATTTCTAACGCGTTGATTGTTCATTTACTCACCTAAAAAACCAGTCCAATTTGTATTCTTAATTAAATGAACGCTGGGTATCACGGTTATGTACGTATATTTTGCCTCAAACAGGCCTGAGGTTTCCTTTGCGCTCTTAATGGTGACGTGTACGACCTCGTGCCACCAGTGCTAGTAGCTTGGTTGATTTTGGCCGGGCGGTTGAATCGAAACAAAGACAGACAGACAGACAAAGTTTTTCGCGTTTAGGTAGCCCAAGAAAGAGAATCGTAATTAAAATGTGGGCCGATCCTGGAGACTGTGCAAAGAAACGGGAAGCGCACGGTGTGTGTGCTGCTTCTCCAAGAGGCCTCTCATGACAATATCAGGCGACATCGTCACTTGATGAAGACTTCATCTTAGCGTGACGTGACGTTTAATATGACGACGTCACACATTACGTCATCAGGGAGAGCGTCACGTGATGATGCCGTTACTTTTGGTATATTCTTATTACAATCTGAAGCTATCATGTGTGCAGCTTTTAAGTCGTGAAAAGCCGCGAAGGCGGGAAAAGCCGCGAAAACGCGGGATTTTTACGTAAGCCGGCTGCTGGAAGTCGAAGCGGCTTAACTCCGCCAGGCTGCCTGTGTAGCCGCCGGAGGAACCAGGGGTTGTGTCCACGGACAGTGCTGTCGTTGTGGTAGTCGCGGCAGCAGGTTCCACCATCAAGGAAGCATCAACGGCATACCTTGGTGGCTGAGGAGTCGAAGTAGTTCCTATGATGATATTCTTGTCAAGGGAAGCATGTCTGGCGTTTCCAGGCAGGACAGGTCCAAGACAGGGGGGGGGGGGGGGGGCGAACGGTGTCTCAGTGTGTCGTGCAATGGCGCAACCACCGACGGATGCGAAGGTGTTCTTCAAAAGCTCGAGCTGGTGATTCAGCATGGCGATGGCTTGGACCAGATCACCGGTAGAGTCCTGCCCTAGAGCCAATGAGGAGGCTTGGACGCCATCCCCGGGTGGTACGGTGGGTCCTTGCGACGGTGGTAGAGTGGCCGGCTCCATAACCGAATAAACGTGGACGGCGTTCCTGGGCAGGAGGGACCCGGCACGTCGAAGAACCTCGACGAGACACGTAAGGCTGGAACGCCATAAGGTAGGTTCAGTGTAGACTACGCCATTGTAAAGGAACGGAGACACAGAGACAGCACCCGCTGCCGTTGTTGTTGCCTAAAACCATGGCTCGTACCCACAGGGGGGATTGGCCACATTAGATTGCTTGAAATGTGCGTCTAACTCAACACAAGATGGGGGAAATGGAAACATTAACACAAAGCAATAGTCAACTTAATGCCAACAGAAATTTTGAGAGGGCATATTGATAAATTTAGTTGAAAAAATAAAGTGAAGTGTCCCACGGTCGGTACCCTAGCAGTGAAGCCTTCCTGACGCTTCAATAAACTTGTGGATAGCAGAGATCATTGACCCATGGCTTGTGCCTAATTGACACGCACCAAAGGACAAAATGTTTGGGGTAGTAAGCGCTAAACCCAGCTTACTTGTAGGAAATACGAGGAACATTCTGCGGAGGAAGGAGAAGCGGCGGCAAGAAAGAAAAAAAATGGCCATAGTTTCTGGTTCATTACAAAGAGAACACAGGTTAGTTATAGACAAACCAGATCTATGAAGGTAAAAATTTAGGCGGGGAACTCTACAACGGAAGCTTGATAATGTCACCTCGCATTGTCGTGAAAGGCATTTGCTCGTGTTCCACCGGAAATTTAGATGTCGAAAATCCTCTGCGGAAAGTAGGGATGATTTAGTACAATTTAGAAATAAAAAGCGTTTAAATCTAGCACCTGTTATAAAAGCGAAATCAGGAAGGATATTTAAGACGGGACCATTTAGTGACAATGATGCGAGCGAGTCACCTAATCCATTTAAAGAAAATCCACTATGACCGGAGACCCATACAAAACGGACTTCAGACAAATTGTCTGGAACAAGAGTCGAAAATATACTGAGTAGGTGTGATCGATTTGTAGAAGGTAAATGTGTACAAACCGACAGCGCATCGGTAAAAATTATTACTTTCGATGTCTGGGTACCCAATTTTCTAATCGCTAGAATGATTGCCAGAAATTCTGCAAGAAATATTGGGGTGTAATCTGCTAGACGAAGAGCAAAAGACCAGTTAAGCTGATTTGAAGAGATGCCCACTCCGGCCTTCTCTGTGTGCTGTGTAGCGTCCGTAGAAATAACCAAGTGAGACTGAAATTGATTAAGCTGATCTTGAAGGAGACCTTCAAGTATGCGTGATGGAAGAAGTTTAGCGTGTTTTGGAAAAATATCATCAAAAATCAAGGTCACCTTTAACGAATCAGTTTTTGGAGAAATCAGGCACGGTAGGCGAACATGAAGTTTTGATAACAGCGTCTGAACAAAAACAACTTGAGGTTGTCGATAACGCCGCCAATGTGTTCGGAAAAATAAATCAGGTTAATTGATGAAAACGGATTGCAAACGGTACAGGGATGCATCATAAAGCTTTAGAATAGTCACAACAGTAAGTTGCTTAAACCTGGACTCAATCGGGAAAATTACAGCCTCCAGATAAAGCACATCGTAAGCCACAAAACGTTGCATCCCAAGACAAAGACGTAGCGCTTGCCTTTCTAGCAGTATTAAAGGCCTTAGCTTGTATGCTGCACATCCTGAAAAACGAACACAGCCGAATTCGAGAATAGGGCGGACGTAGAGTTTGTAAATCATCAGCAACGTAGCCGTATGCATACCCGTCTTATTACTAAAACGGCGTAAACCATCCCATTGCACGTTCTCCTTTCCTACAATTTGTTTCGATTTGCTGCTGCCAGTTTAATGTACCATGATAGGTTATCCCCAAGTACTTCACAGCTGCAACTTGCGGTATCGGCTCATTTCGATAATGAAGAGAAATGAAAACGGGATTTGATAATTGAAATACAAGTAACGCGCATTTCGTAACGTTAAGGGAAAATGACAGTCCGTCCAGCCAGAGCCCGAGTGCAGACAAATAAGATTGTAAAACTTGGTGCAACGTATTGATATCCCGTGATGAGGAGAAAAATGCAATGTCATCAGCATAGAGATAGAGTTGCACATCCTCATGAATTGGGACAGAAAATAACAAAATATTAAAGAAAAGCGGAGAGAGAACTGATCCCTGTGGTACGCCTCTCATCTGTTTAGACGTACCCGATTGCACCCCATTCTTGAAACAAAAGAATTTTCTATCAGAAAGGAACTCTTCTATCCAGGCCACTATGTAGTCTGGAACAGCACAGCTCACTAATCTGGAAATTAAAATTCTATGCTTGACACTGTCATATGCTTTTGTAATATCTAAAGTTACTAAAGCTGATACGATTCCTGATAATCCTGCGAGTCGAATGCGGCTTTCTAAATCAACGTGAGCTGACCAAATTGAACAATGAGGCCTAAATCCTATTTGTCTCGTGCACAGAATACCCTTGGAAGAAGTGAATTCATTGAGCCGGACATGGATTACTTTTTCTATTATTTTGACTAGGTTCGATGTAAGGGAATTGGGCCGAATGTTGTCCAAGACATATCCGAGGTTTTGATTTTTAAGTGAAAGTACAACTTTTGCAATTTTCCAGGAGTCCGCGATCCTCGTATATTGATGGGAACTGTTAACTATATTCAAAAGCTCATTGGGGAAACAGTGAAATAATAATTTAATCATAGCAGTTGTGATACGGTCAGGTCCAGGAGCCGATTGATGAGCCGTTAAAATTACATCGGATAATTCCGTCATGGTGACTTCTACAAACACGTATGTCGAACTATGAAGCCTTCTAGGTCTAGGACACAGCGAAGAAAAACGAGCTTGAAGACCTTTCGCGATATCATCTAGTGAATCTGCGGCTTCTTTGGCGGATAGTACAGCGGAATGTGACCATACGGACTCTTGGAAATATTTTTTGCTCCGTAGAAACCTAAAAAGTGCAGATCTTCTTTCTGGTTTCGATAAAGATGAATGCAGTCCATTTTTTTATTCCTCTTTAGCTTTTGCCGCAGTTCTTTTAAATACAGCTGCATAGAATTTATAGTAAAGCCAATTTTTCGGTGAATGATTATGTTTGAGACTTTTCCAAGCTGCTTTTCTTCACCTATAAACTCGTGTACATGCTTCATTCCACCAAGCTGAGTTTGACGGTGAGCTCCCAGACATCACCGTAAACTCAGCGGACTGAATCGAAGAATGTAAAAGTGATACCACCGAGACAGCCCTCCGCTGTTCATCACTAGGGGTTAACAATGATACCCCTGCATTTATAGCTGACTTATAAGTTTTATAATTAATCAGCCGTTATTGCCGTACAATAGGAACCTGACGTGAAAGCATAATTTCAAATCTAATGGGTAAATGATCGCTACTTGTTCCATTATCAAAGGTGTCCCACGATGAAATAGCCATCTGAGCGGAAGAGAAAGTCAGGTCTAATGCAGATGAGAATCGCCCACGGAGAAAAGTAATTTGAATTGAATTGTAACATTAAAAATTGTTACCATTGATCCAATTACACAACCTCTTTCCACAAACATCCGTTTTCATTCCCCAAGATGTATGATGCGAATTAAAGTCTCCTGCAAGGAGCATTAGATTTGAACAATTTCCGCACAATGAGTCCAGGTGATCAGTACACTTGACTCCATTCGCGAAGTACACATTAGCCACTGTAAACGCAGCGCAACCAGGCAGTAAAAAATCTCATCCTAAAATTTCACATTCTGAACATACATGTTCAAAAGTTACAGTTACCTTGCGGTACATTTTTGATGAAACTAACGCTAGTGGCCCACCGCCCCTACAGGGCGATCTAAACGAAATGTTCGAAAATTATTAATAGTGAATCGTTGATATAATGAAAGCCATGATTCTTGAAGTAAAATAATGTCTGGAATTCGATTATGAACTAGATAAAGAAGGGCAACGTAACCGGAGGATATAGAGCGGAAATACCATTGAAGGACTCTTACTGATGCTATTGTAATCCTAGTAGGGATGATTCCACAGCAGAACGCAACGCATCCTGCTCGTGGTGTTCAATGTTTTTTTTTTCCTTTTTTCGCCTTAGATTTAGGAGAATCAGTGGGAGACAGTGGGGAACTCTTACGTCTATTGCTGATGGTTCCAAGCCTCATGTGTCTAAAGGAGGTTCTGGGCACCGCAGTAGGTGATAGCGGAGAACCCACGAAGGTATCAGACTCAACCTCTGCTTGTCTGTCCATGTTTGTTTCTTTTGAACATTGAGCAGAACTAGTAGTTGAATTGGGGGCAGTAACAGTATAGTGCGATTGAAGGAGGCTGTTTAATTTAGCAGTCAGCATCTCGGTACTACCTTCGGCAAACGTGTTGAAAAGACGCTCCATCACTATTGGCATTGCCTTGTCAATAGCTGCGGCTACGGCGGCCGAAACTATGGCTTCTAGGGATGTGGACTGACGGGATGCAGCGGCTGCGTATCCGACATCAGGCTCTTTGATTTCTGCTACTGCTGCCGCACGGGAACAGTGGCGTTTCTCTGCAATCTCAAGCACCTGAATCTCCCGCGCTCGCGCAGGACAGTTATTATCCGTAGCAATACGTGCTCCATCGCACAAGCAACACCTTGGATCATCTACGTCCCAGGCAGATGTGCAATGAGAGCCGCCACAGCTGCAGCATCTCACAAAAGATCTGCAGGCATTCGCACTGTGTCCATATCTCTAGCAGTTTCGGCACTGCAGGGGTCTAGGAGTCAACGTCTCCACACGGAATAAATATGGCCATGATTTCACCTCGGACGGGCGCGTTAAGCCGGCGAACGACACAATAACGCTCTCAGTAGGAACGTGGTTATGAGCCACTGATCTATTAAATCTGTAGACAGAAACAGCACCAGCCGGAGAGAGCATTTTCAAGAAGGCCTGAGGAGTGATATTAGTGGAAACCCCACGAGCAATGCCCTTCACGCATACAAGATGAGGTGGCACGAAAGCACGGACCGCGATCTTAGCGAATATCGTACAGTTAAGTAAGTCATTGAGGCATTGAACATTAGACAACTTACACAGAATACCAGTCTTGGCAAACCGCCTCACCTCCGAGATGTCAATGAAATGTTCCGTTACAGCACGCAGCTCCTCCTGGAAGGTTTCCGATTCGGTCAGTCGAATGGATCCACCATCCGTGGGAACGAGCGCCACGGGCAACGTATTCACTCCGTTCCGAAGGAAACACTCCAGAGGCACCAACTCAGTGGGACGGCTAGCCGACCAGGGCGAGCCCTGGCCGGCACCAGAGACCAGCATTCACGGTCCCTGGAAAGGAAAGGAAAGAAAATGAAACAACCTTTAGAAGGAAGAAATTTCTACAATCAGTTAAAATGTGACCAATCCCCTCTCGGACACGTCAGCGATTGTGGAGCTGGTAGAGCTGCCACTCGTGCGGCGAAGGTCCGCGTCCGCCCAGGGTGTTCCGTTCTGACACGTGGGACGGCTGTTCTATATTCTGGTTCCTCCTCGTCTTCCCCTCGTTCGCCGCCTAGCGTCGAAAGGCTGACGATGGCCAGCAGACGGGAGTAGCGGCACTTTCCGGCTCTGACAAAGGTCCCAAAAGGCCACTTCATGACGCACCCAGCGGGACATGCCTGTCCAGTAGAACCGAAGGCGCGTGCGATCGTATGTGCATGAAACGCTGGCGCATTATGAAGCTGGGCCAGAACCGTCGAGCGGACATCACGGCGACGACAACAGCGAAAACTTGCCTGGACTGTCGATATAAGTGCTTTCGCCATACAGCAAGAAATATAAAATTGTTAGCAAAGAATAAATATATAAATGGGTGGGTATCTGAAAGCAAATGGGGCCCATCCCCCCCCCCTTCTCCGGGAGAAATGAAAACTCCGCCTGTGCTATTGCCCATGCTGACCATTCACTTCAAGTTACCCGTGCTAGATTCAGCGAGTCGCAGATCCACCTGCACTCTCGGCAAATAACCATCACAGAACTACGCGCTTCACCCGTGGGTTCCTTCTCCTGTCCTGGTCCCCATCGCGCCGCGTCAGATTTATTGAAAAGCCGCTGTTCCCGTACACCAGCCCATATATGTTTAGCGTGCTGCCAAGTGACGGACGTCACATACAAAATTGCTCGTTGTCTCTGTTTCACTCGGCTGAACACGGCCCTGACACCGTGCACGTCGTCCGTCCGAAGCCCTATCATGTCCCAGATACTGATTAAGCATGTGTGCAGTGAACCTTTTCCGTGCCATCATTTGTCGAATGCGTCTAGCCGGTGCTATCGCCGCCGAAGAGAGCCACCTATTCGCCGTAGCCACCTATCCTACGGACGAAGAAATTATTGCAAAAGCAGACGAGATTTGTACAGATTATCATCAGCCATCATCATCATAATCAGACTAGAAAAAGGTTGAGCTGTGCCTCGGCCCACCGTCTTTGTTGTTGTGGGCTAGTCAGTGTCACTGTGCGAATGTCGTATATAAAACCTTTTTGAGATCTCCCCGTAGCAATATGAATTTCCTATTGTATTTGAAAAAGTATTGCCGATCTTGGGAATAATGTGGCAGGATTCAGTACCAATTATCCGGGGAATAGGGAGTAGAAAGTACAACAGTCTAGCTAGTCAGCCAAGGGTGAATATGTCATAAAACTGCGTCCAAGGTCTCCAATAAAAGCACATTTCTTCCATAGAGTGGTGGGAAGAGTCATTCGGCATCTGCATTCAGTCTAGCAGGATCTTCATAAGACGCCCGCCCGCAGATGTTGCACAGAATGCGCCATCTCCGGCCTGCGCAAGTTCTTTCTTGAATGTTGTCCTTCAAATATAATTTGAAAAAAAATGAAATCATGGCAGCACAAGCCTTGTCATTTTTTAACAATGACCAATGTGGTAATTTCGCAATGCCGAATATACCGAAGCTGGCAATTTAAACAGACTGTTCCAGAAGTCCTCAGCTAAAAAAAGAACATCTTTTCGTGCGTGTTGGCTGCTTAAAGAGTCGCGATATATTCATAAAATCTGGGATGAGGCGTCACAACGTTGGTGCACAAGCGAGATGCGCACCAACGCTGGGCTGCCTGATTGAACGCCAACCCTAGTTCCGTCTTTGGGGACACGGCTCGAAAGATGGTGATTTATCAGAAGATAATGGCGGCGCAGAATGTCAGCCCACGGCATCTTTAACACTGTTTTGCGTAGCTGAGACGGATGGCGCCTCAGGTCCGCTGCGTTAACCTGGCGAGGTTCCTATGTTTGACAATAGGCCTGGTATTGATCCCTCGATATTGTTACGGGGATGTTGGGAGCAAGACTGGATGTATTTACAATATATACACAAGTAGGGTTAGCGTGGTCAAGATGGGTGACCAGCAACAACACGCAGCACCCAGTGTCTCTCGATCTTCTTCTTCTCTTGCCTCCTATCCTTCCGTAACAGGACTCCCGGGTGCTGAAGCACCGTCTCGGCACATGTCAGGCGAAGAACTGCGAGAGAAGTATGGCTTCAACCACGAAACGTGCACGATGTCAACTGGCGTCGGACTTGAGGACGGATCAAACTGTAACGGCGAGATCTCGTAATTGACGTCGTTAACTTGACGTAGGACTTCATAAGGCCCTGTGTAGCGAGAGAGAAGCTTCTGGGGGAGACCGACACGACGACATGGTGACCAGAGGAGCACCCAAGCACCTGGGGCGAACTTAACATCGCGATGGCGCCGGTCGTGCCGCTATTTTTGTATATCCTGAGAGGCCACCAGACGAGATCGGGCGACTGGACGCGCCATGTGAGCGCGATCGATGACTTCACGAGCGTACTTAGTTGTAACACGTGGCACAGAAGGTATGATGGTGTCAAAAGGCAATGTAGGGTCGCGACCATGCAAAAGATAAAAGGGTGAATATCCTGCGGTGTCATGTCTGGACCAGTTATACGCGAAAGTGACGTAGGCCGGCGTGGCGTCCCAGTCGCGGTGATCATTGGAGACGTACATCGACATCATCTCTGTGAGTGTTCGGTTGAGACGTTCCGTAAGACCGTTCGTTTGTGGATGGTAGGTGGTGGACAGCTTATGCTCTGTGGCACAAGAGCGGAGGAGGTCGTCAACAACTCGAGACAAGAACGAGCGGCCGCGGTCGGTAAGTAACTGTCGAGGTGCACCGTGGTGGAGGATGACGTCATGGAGGAGAAAATTTGCGACGTCAGTTGCGCAACTAGTCGGCAACGCCTTGGTTATCGCGTAGCGTGTCGCGTAATCGGTAGCGACGACGATCCACTTATTCCCTCTAGTCGTCGTCGGAAAAGGGCCAAGCAGGTCAAGGCCTACGCGATAGAAAGGTTCAGAGGGAACTTCAATTGGATGGAGTCGGCCGACAGGTGGCAGGGGAGGTTTTTTGCGGTGCTGACACAATTGGCAAGTTACCACATAACGACGCACAGAGCGGTAGAGTCCTGGCTGGAAGAACCGACGTCGTACGCGGTCGTATGTGCGCAAAACTCCAAGGTGTCCCGCCTTTGGTGCATCGTGAAGTTGTTCGAGAACGACGGATCGTAGATGACGAGGAAGGACAAGGAGAAACTCAGGGCCCTCAGGGTTGATATTGCGGTGGTAGAGGATACCGTCGTGCAGCACGAACATGCGGCACGGGCCGTCGGTGCTGCCAGATTGCACTCCGGCGATGATGGCCTGCAAGTACTCGTCGCGATGTTGTTCAGCGCGCATGTCGCACATGTCAGTGAAAGCCAACACGCAGGTCTCCGGATCATGTGCAACAGGATCAGGAGGATCCACGGGATGACGAGAGAGGCAGTCAGCGTCCTTGTGCACACGTCCAGACTTGTAGATGACAATAAAAGAAAATTGCTAGAGCCGCAAAGCCCAGCGACCATGCCGTCCCGTCGGGACCCGGAGGGAAGACAGCCAGCAGAGGGCATGGTGGTCTGTAATGACCGAAAACGTGCGGCCGTACAAATAGGGCCAGAACTTGGCGACAGCCCACACTAAAGCCAAGCACTCACGCTCGGTGATGGAATAATTCCTCTCAGAAGGTGACAGCAGGCGGCTGGCGTAAGCTATCACGGACTCGGTACCATTCTGCTGCTGGGCGAGAGCAGCACCAATGCCGTGGCCGCTGGCGTCAGTGTGGACTTCGGTCGGTGCAGATGGATCAAAGTGGGCAAGTATAGGAGGGGTGGTCAGAAAGCCGATGAAAGCGGCGAACGCGTGAGCCTGCTCCGGGCCCCATGATAAAGGCGTGTTCTTCTGTAGAAGATCTGTTAAAGGGCGAGCAACGTCGGCGAAGTTTTTGACGAAACGTCGAAAGTAAGAACACAGGCCGACGAAGCAGCGCACGTCAGAAGCAGAACGAGGCACAGGAAAACTGCGAACGGCGCGAACTTTATCCGGATCTGGTTGCACACCGGTTGCATTAACGAGATGTCCCAACACGGTAATCTGACGACGCCCGAATTGGCATTTCGTGGAGTTCAGCTGAAGGCCGGCTTTTCGGAAGACCGCAAGAATTGCAGCGAGTCGCGTAAGGTGGCTGCTGAACGTGGGAGAAAAAAAATAACGTTGTCAAGATAGCAAAGACAGGTGGTCCATTTGTAGCCTCGCAGAAGAGAGTCCATCATTCGTTCAAATGTCGCAGGAGCATTGCATAGGCCAAAGGGCATGACCTTGAACTGATATAAACCATCAGGTGTTATGAAGGCAGTCTTCTCGCGGTCCATTTCATCAACAGAAATCTGCCAGTAGCCGGATCTAAGATCAATGGACGAGAAGTATGTAGCTCCGTGCAAGCAGTCCAAGGCGTCATCGATGCGTGGTAATGGGTAGACGTCCTTGCGCGTGATCTTGTTTAGATGGCGATAGTCGACACAAAAACGCCAGGTACCGTCCTTTTTCTTCGCAAGGACGACTGGCGAAGCCCAAGGACTGGCTGATGGTTCGATGACCCCTTTTTGGAGCACTTTGTCCACTTCTGATTAGATTACTCTACGTTCAGCATGTGATACACGATAGGGACGCCGACGAATAGCATTCATGTCTCCAGTGTTGACACGGTGGTGAACAACAGATGTTTGGCCGAAAGGGCGGTCGCCGAAATCAAAGATGTCGCCGTACTATTCGAGCAGGAGACGGAGGTCCTTGGCCTGAGCAGAGGTGAGGTCAGGTGCAATCATTGTGGCGAAGTCATCCATTGAAGAACCATAGCTGTGGGCTGCAATTGGTGCTAATAATCCACTCTCGGCATCCATTCTCTCAATGTCAAATTCGGACGTGCTAGAAATTCTGGCCAAGAACATGCCAGCCGGAAGCACTTGAGGGCACAGGCTGAAGATCAGAAGCGGGAGAACGACGTCATTATTAGTAACCGTCATCAGCGTATGCGGGACAGCAACGTTTCGGTTCAAAAGCACGTCGACGATGGGGCGAAGCACATATTCACCGTCAGGAACCTGTGGCTGTGCGGTCAAAGCGACGTAAGTGACTGCCTCGGGTGACAGACGCACATCTTGAAGCGAGCTCAGGCGCGGTGGCGGCACGGTGCTAGGAGCATCGGCGAGTTGAGGCAGTTCCAACTGAAGGACGCCGGTTGCGCAGTCGATGAGAGCGTAATGGTTGGATAAAAAGTCCAACCCAAGGATAACGTCGTGAGGGCAGTTGTCGATCACAGCTAAGAGAACAGAAGTAGGGCGGCCGGATATACTTAAACGTACAGTACACATTCCGAGAACAACCAGCACGCCACCGTCGGCCACACGAAGCACTTGTGCAGCTGCTGGGGTGAGGATCTTCTTTAAACGTCTACGTAGGCAAGCACTCATCACAGATATGTGGGCTCCAGTGTCGACGAGTGCTTGGACAGGTACGCCGTCTACTTTGACGTCAATTAGACCTCACTTTGTGGGCACAGACAGAGGATTTGCTGCAGTAGTTGTCAATGCAGCACCACCTCCGAGGGCTGCAGTTCTTAGTTTTCCGAAGGAACGCGGTCGAACGCCACAAGCTTCGAAAGGCGACGTGGCTGCGGTGAACGGGAAGATGGGCGACGTGTTTGTGGTGAACGAGGCGATGGTGAGCGACCGTACCACGTGTTCCTGGCAGAGTTGTCGGCACTGTTAGACTCGGCGGAGGGCGAAACACGTCGGGAATTGCCATCAAAAGAGTTCATGTTGGTGGGCGTGCGAGGTGCTGAGGGCCACGAGTTGCGACAGTATCGGGCGACATGACCAATACGGCGACAGGTGAAACATATCGGCTGGTCGTCCGCAGTTCTCCACTCAGTCGGGTTGCGATAACGCGGAGAGAAGCGCCGCTATGGGTCAAACAAAGTAGACGGGCGTTCGTTGGCTCTGGGGTTGGCGACAGCGCAGACAGAACGTAAACCAATGCTTTCAAGTTCCTGGCGAACGATGGCTTGAACGAGAGGAACTGAAAGAGGGGTAGCGTCAGGGCGACGTGAACAGAAAAGCTGCGGGCGCCATCGCTTCCAGTTCACGTCGAACGATTCGCACCACGTCCTCTGATAGCGACGCATGCTGCTGTGTAGGCTGATCTTCACACGTCAACGTTGGGGCAGTATTGGGGAGTGTGGCGAATGGTTGCAGGACGCGGCGGCTTTTGGCCTGCTCAAATTGTCGGCACTCTTTCCGGATAGCATCAACTGAAGAACAGCCTTTGCACATGAGCAGATTAAAGGCGTCGTCCGCGATTCCCTTCAGCACGTGCCCGACCTTCTCAGCTTCAGTCATGTCGCGATCGGCTTTACGACAAAGCGCCAGCACGTCCTGGATATACGAAACATAGGACTCTGTGGGGGATTGGGCACGGGAGGCGAGTTCCTGCTTTGCGGCAATCTTACGGCCTGCTGGTTGGCCAAACAACTCTTTTAGCTTCTCTTTGCATTGGTGCCAGCTGGTCAGCTCCTCTTCATGGTTTTCGTACCACACCTTTGCAGTGCCTCTTAGGTACAACAACACGTTAGCTAGCATAAGCGTAGGGTCCCACCTGTTGACTCCACTCACGCTTTCGTACATGGCCAGCCACTCTTCAACGTCGGCGCCATCGGCCCCACACAAAGTTCCGGGATCCTTGGCTTGTACAATAACAACCGATGGGGACGACGACGTAGCTGGCGACGTTGACGTTGGAGGCGGCAACGACGTTGATCCCGCGCGCTCACCGTCAGTCATGGTGGGGACGGTGATGCGACGTCCGCTGCGGAGCTCCGTTTCCAGCCTTGGTAGCCTGCACCTCCACCAATATGTTACGGGGATGTTGGGAGTAAGACTGGATGCATTTACAATATATTTTTATGAGCCGGTTGTCCGGCAGACAAAGAAGATGCTGAAGCATAGAGCCGAAGAGATGAGGAAGAGGTGAAACTGTGGTTCGCCATCTTTGTTGTTGTTGGCCAACATTTAGTCTCCTTGTACATTGTGAATAAACCCCCTTTTCTGTAAATCTCCCCATAACATCTTGTGGAGGTGCTGGGTACATCACCAGCACATCACGGAACTTCGAAGCGGAAACCTCGTGGTCCCTTCGACCATGTCGACTGAGAGGCCCGCTGCTTCAGCTTCGGCTACCACAGCACCGATTGTCTTGACTCAACTCCGGGATCCTGGCGCCTTGTCGGGCACTGACAACAAGGACGTTGAAGACTGGCTAATCGAATACGAGTGCGCCAGCAAGAGCAACCGTTGGGACCCGACTCTAATGTTGGCGAACATCATTTATTACCTCGAGGGAACGGCCCGTGTTTGGTTCCGAACACACGAGGAGGAATTGACCAGTTCGGACACTTGCAAGCAAAAACTGCAGGAACTCTTTGGGAAGCCACTTGGCCGCCAGCGAGCCGCCAAGAAGGAACTTTCGTGCCGGGCCCAAACATCTACTGAACCGTACGTTGTGTACATTCAAGATGTATTAGCACTCTGTCGGCGGGTCGATGACAAGATGCTCGAAGCTGACAAGGTCAGCCCCATTCTTAAAGGCATCGCAGACGACGCCTTTAATTTACTCGTGTACAAGGACTGCTCGACGGTCGACGACATTATAAGAGAGTGCCGACGCTTTGAAGAAGCAAAGAGCCGTCGTGTCTCACAACAATTCGTTCGGCTCCCTAATACCGCCGCTAGCTCATCGTGTGAAGACGTACAGCCGCCTGGTACCAAAAACTTGATGCGTCTTGTCCGGCGTGAGATTGAGGCTGCGTCTCCGTCGGTTCCCCCGATACGTTCTTACGACGAGTCCCGCCCGGCAGTATCTCTGATTCAAGCTGTCGTACGCGAAGAGCTGGCGAACGCAGGCATCCGTCCGATCTGTTCTGTAAGTAGCCCTACGGTCGGCAATTTCTTTCGACCTCCACGCCCACAATCGACCTACCTCCGATACCGCGACCCAAACCAGTGGCGCACACATGACGACAAGCCCATATGCTTTAATTGCAATGGAGTTGGTCATATTTCCCGCCATTGTCGCTATCGTCAGATTTCGTCTCCTCGTCCCGCGTACGCTTACCGCCCAGAAGACAGCCGGTCCTCGCCTTTTCATGCCCGCAATGACCTGCCGCACTGTGATGTTGCTGCTCCGACTCCACACTACGATCGCCGCTCGCCGTCCCCACAGAACCGGCGTTCTCGCTCACCGATTGCCCGTCGCCCACCGTCGCCATACCCCCGCCGTCCCTCATCGGAATGACCGGTGCAGCTCCCGGAGGTGATGCTGCATTGACCAACCGACCCGGAAATCCTCTGTTGACCCTGACCACCCGACAAAACCTTTTGGACATAGAAGTGGACGGCGTGCCTGTTTCGGCGCTTATAGACACGGGGGCGCAATTATCGGTTATGAGCGCTCGCCTTTCTCGTCGTCTCCGCAAGGTTCTGACGCCCGCGGCGTCGCCTGTCGTTCGTGTAGCCGACGGCACCAGACCTCAGTTCTATTCGCCGTTCTGCAGCAGTGTCCACATGAAGTCATCCTCGGCCACGACTTCCTGAGTACCCATTCTGCCCTCATCGACTGCTCTTCTGGCCTTCTCCAGTTGGAACTTCCTGTTGTACCCCATCTCCCCACCGAGTCACAGCCGCGTTTATGTGTCGCCGAGTTTGTTCGCCTTCGACCAGCCGCCACGACGTATGTCACACTGACCTCTGATTCCGCCATTTGTGACGGCGACTACGTCATCTCTCCTTCCCTAGACGCTCTTTTAACAAGGCAGGTAACCCTCCCTCACTCTGTTGTGACTGTTTCTGCGAACCGGGCACGTATCCCTATTCTGAACTTTGGACGGACTCCACAGTTTCTTCCCGAAGGTATCACGCTGGGACATATAGCACCTTTAGACGCACACGACCCTGTGGCCCTTACTACGGATGCGCCCCTGTCTTCTGGAAGCCCTGACACTAGTACTTCATTTGATGCACATTTTGACGCCATGATCGCCCCCGACCTTTCGGCTGCTCAGTCTGACGACCTTCGTCGTTTGCTTCGCCCCATCTCAGCCAGACAAAAGTTGTGACTCATCGCATTGACACCGTCAACTCCAGTCCCATCCATAGGCGTCCTTACAGAGTGTCTGCGACTGAACGGCGCGTAATTCAAACCGAAGTCGAGAAAATGCTTACAAAGGACATCATCGAACCATCTACGAGTCCTTGGGCGTCCCCTGTGGTGCTTGTCAGAAAAAAAGACAACACCTGGCGGTTCTGCGTCGACTATCGCCACCTAAACAAGATTACTAAAAAGGACGTGTACCCACTGCCGCGAATTGACGACGCCCTCGACTCTTTGCATGGCGCACAGTACTTTTCTTCTATAGACCTTCGGTCCGGCTATTGGCAAATCGCCGTTGACGAAAAAGAGAGGGAGAAGACCGCCTTTATAACACCCGATGGGCTCTACCAGTTCAAAGTTATGCCATTTGGCTTGTGCAATGCCCCCGCAACATTCGAAAGAATGATGGACTCCCTTCTTCGTGGTTTCAAGTGGTCTACTTGCCTGTGCTATCTCGATCACGTAGTCATTTTCTCGCCTACGTTCTCCAGTCATCTAAGGAGACTCTCGGCTATTCTGCGCATCCTTCGCAATGCAGGTCTTCAACTTAACTCTGCCAAATGCCGCTTCGGTCGCCGCGACATCACAGTACTTGGCCATCTTGTCGATGCTACAGGTATACGGCCTGACCCTGCCAAAGTTAGCGCCGTTGCCAACTTTCCGACACCTCGCTCTACTCAGAACGTCCGTTCCTTTTTCGGCCTGTGTTCTTATTTTCGGTGGTTTGTGAAAGATTTTGCAGCACTAGCACGGCCCCTCACCTGCCTGCTTAAGAAAGACGCGACCTTTTCTTGGGGTCCTGCACAAGCGTCCGCCTTCTCACAGCTCATAGGAATACTGACATCACCACCAGTGTTGGCTCAGTTTGACGAATCTGCGTCCACAGAAGTGCGTACCGACGCCAGTGGCTATGGAATCGGCGCAGTTCTAGCCCAACGTCAGCATGGTCAGGACTGCGTTATTGCTTATGCCAGTCGCCTTCTTTCCTCGGCTGAGCAAAACTATTCTATCACAGAGCGAGAGTGTCTCGCTCTAGTTTGGGCCATAGCCAAGTTTCGCCCTTACCTCTACGGCCGACCCTTCACTGTTATTACTGACCACCATGCTCTATGCTGGCTGTCCTCTCTCAAAGATCCCACTGGTCGCCTTGGTCGATGGGCACTGCGACTTCAAGAATACTCGTATACCGTCGTTTACAAGTCTGGCCGCTTGCACCAGGATGCCGACTGCCTCTCCAGATACCCAGTAGATCCACCAGACGCTGCCCTGAGCGACTCCAGCCCGTGTGTTCTTTCCATCTCTCAACTCTTCAACATCGCTGCCGAACAACGCCTTGACGAGTCTCTACGCAAGATCATCGACAAATTGCACTCCCACGCTCCTGATCCTTCCCTCCGTCTCTTTGTACTCCAAAACGACACGTTATATCGTCGCAGTTTACTCCCTGATGGTCCTGACCTGTTGTTAGTCATCCCGGCTCACCTCCGTTCCACTGTCCTGGAGCAGCTCCACGACGCACCAACGGCGGGACATCTTGGCGTGTCACGCACATACGACCACGCGCGCCGCCGTTTCTATTGGCCTGGGATGTCCCGCTCAGTGCGCCGTTACGTGGGCTCATGCGACCTTTGTCAGCGCCGAAAAAAGTTGACTATGCCGCCTGCAGGACATCTTCAGCCTCTGGACATTCCTTACGAGCCTTTTCACCGCGTCGGTCTCGATTTACTTGGTCCGTTTCCCCTATCCACCTCTGGGAACAAGTGGATCGCCGTTGCCACAGATTATGCGACGCGGTTTGCCATTACGCGTGCACTTCCCACTAGCTGTGCCACCGACGTTGCAGACTTCTTGCTGCATAACGTCATACTCCAGCACGGAGCTCCTCGGCAACTGCTCACTGACCGTGGCAGACAGTTCCTGTCCAGGGTGATCGATGACATTCTAAGATCCTGCGCGACGCAACATAAACTGACTACAGCCTACCATCCACAGACGAATGGCTTGACAGAACGCCTGAACCGCACCCTTACTGACATGTTGGCCATGTATGTGTCTGCCGACCACCACGACTGGGACGTTGCACTACCGTCTGTGACATTCGCATACAACACTTCCAGGCATGAGACCGCTGGCTATTCGCCGTTCTTCCTCTTATACGGCCGAAACCCTACATTGCCTATGGACACCCTGGTGCCTTCTTCTGGGTGCCCACCCACTGAATAAGCTCAAGAGACCATTGCACGTGCCGACCATGCACGTCAAGTTGCTCGCACTCGATTTTCTGAGTCCCAAATCCACCAGCAGTCTCGCTACAACAGCCACCACCGGACCACCCACTTTGTCCCTGGATCGCTCGTTCTCCTGTGGTCCCCAGCACGACGCGTTGGCTTATCCGAAAAACTGCTCTTCCAGTACACCGGTCCATTGCGCGTGTGCCGCCAAGTGACTGATGTCACTTATGAAATCGCTCCACTGCTGCCTTCGTCATCCTCTGCTCCTCTCCGCAAGGACATTGTACACGTTGTTCGTCTCAAGCCCTATCGTGCCCCGGACACCCCTTAATACGTCGTGTGCTAGTCTTTTTTTCATGTATCCTTCGTTCACCTGCACCGAGTCGGTGCTTTCGCCGCCGGAGGGTAGTGTTATGAGCCGGTTGTCCGGCAGACAAAGAAGATGCTGAAGCATAGAGCCGAAGAGATGAGGAAGAGGTGAAACTGTGGTTCGCCATCTTTGTTGTTGTTGGCCAACATTTAGTCTCCTTGTACATAGTGTGAATAAACCCCCTTTTCTGTAAATCTCCCCGTAACAATATACACAAGTAGGGTTAGCGTGGTCAAGATGGGTGACCAGCAACAACACGCAGCAGCCAGTGTCTCTCGATCTTCTTCTTCTCTTGCCTCCTATCCTTCCGTAACAATATTAATAACCATTCTAAGAAAACTGCCCAAATAACGTCAGAGCATTGCTGCTGAGGTGAGATAAAATGTACTGAAAAGTTGTTCACAAAATTATTCAATTTTTGCGCAGTAGGCAGAAGGGTTAGAAACCGCCACTCGTTCAACTGAAGCAGGCAGGCCTAGGCAAGTCAGCTGCCGCCTTGTCAGGCAAGGATGTAATTTCTTACTGCTGCAGTGGTGTTGTTTTCGCGGTGAAAACAAATTATTTGGGAACTTGCAGAGCCGCTCACCAAACTCTTCTGCAATGGTTCCTCTTCTTTAACACGAAAGTGTTTTATGCCGGGGTCCACCAAGACTTCACTGACGTATTTCTGTCACGGAAATACGTCAGCTTACAATGTACACGAACATAATACAAAGAAAGAAACCAGAAGAAAAAGTTCCACAAACATGCAAAATTTGGAAATCGAACCCACGACCTCTCGGTCCGCGACGATAGATCGCCGAGCGTTTAACCCATTCCGCCACAAACGCATTTGCAGAGAGCTACACAGACGCGCCTTATATATCTAACACTCCTCCGTGTACCCGCCCTCTTGCTCGGGGCGGTGCCGCCGCCTACGAGCAGAAAAGAGAAGTACTGCATTATGACACTAACGCGCACCGACAGTGAACGCTTCGGTGGTCTCAGCACTACGACGCCTCGATGCCAGCATTCGAAGGGACGCTGGCATCAAGAAGCACTACCAACGCCACCTAGGTGGCGTTCACCGTACTCAGCACAGCGGAGCGTGGCCTCCGCAATTAGCTCTGAAAATGTTTCTGAAGTTGATCGCGGAGGCTGCAATTACGACGCGCTGTACGCGCTGATTTGACTCGGTGACGATTCAGTTACGTGCTTTGTCTTGCGCGTTGTATTAGTGTGTCAGTTACGTGCTTCGTCTTTCGCGTTGTGCTAGCGTGTGCAGCGTAGTGCAGCTTCCATATGCACGACGGCTGCTCATGGTCATCGACGTTGGTAGTCGTGATGGAGGAGACGTGCCACCAGGCGTCAGCGTGGGTGCATCAACGCCTAAGGGCGCTTTAGCCACAAAACACCAATAGACATTATATATCAATGTGCAATAAACATTACACTACTTCTGTGAAGACACGTTTCACTTTCGTGTTCTATACCGATTCCTATATAAGAGGGATCAACCACATTTTTTATCCGAACCGTGGCTAAGTTCTGACCTAACGTGTTAAGTTTTCATTGTTTGGTTCCGGTTCATGCGCAGCTCCAAAAATGGCAGCAAAGAATTCCGCTCGTGGCGATTTCCAGTCCGGCAGCAACATGCCGTTAAGTTTTCACTATGGTTTGGTTCTGGTCACACATTGGTTTTTAGTCGCAATCAACCACGCGGACCCGGTATGTGACGCTGAAACTAGCGCTTTCTCGTAACTTCGTGCAACCAGGCATAACCGCCAGTTTGTTTTCTTTCTCCACATCACTGTGGGCGCTGCGACGCAAGTCGTCACTTCACTCCGGTACAGTGGCCCAGCGGCTCAGCCCCATCACCTCTCCCCCCCCCCGCCCCCTTCCTCGCTGGCCCTACTCGACAAGACAGCGCTAGCAAACATAAAGAAAGATGCAAAGAAGCCATACATCACATATTACACCTGAGCAACTGTGATGGGACTGTGATACGACTATTACAGGTGGCAGGACTATGTCACCTTAACCTGACCCACGATTTTCATTGCACAGTCTCCGTGATTGGGGGGCGCTATAAACTGCAATAAAATGCTGGCGAGGGCAGATATCGCGCCAAGGTATTATTGGAAGCCCTCCGAATCAGCTACTTCGATGACATCGTCCTGTGCATAAGCGTAGATAGCTTTTGCAAGCGACAAAATTATGAAAAACAAAATGGAAGTGGCGCCTTCTGTTTTGCACTTTAATACTTCTCCTGTGAGGTCAGCACCGTCTGATTCAGAGAGAGTGCCATAGAGAGAGGTCACATGGAGAATACGTCAACAGCTACCAGGAACAGCAGCGGGACCACCGGCGGTGACTTCAAACGCAATAAAGTGGGACATTGGCACACACTGAAGCAATAGACAGTTTTAGTTTAGCGTTAGCGTAATAGCGGGGTTACGGGAAATAGCGTTACCGTTCCGCAACCGAACTTTGCAGAAAGAGAGTTTTAGTATAGCGTGATAGCGTAGTTTACGTGCGGGACGCTATTCCATTAAGCTTTGAATTTCGCATACACAGGGCACTTAATTCTATGTCTGTGTGCGTCCGGAAAGTGCGATAGGCAGCGCAATGGAAGCCAGGAGCGCGTTGTATTTTTACTTCACATGTCCGTCGATCTGCAACAAAACAGACAAGCAGTACAAGCTGTCTACCATAGCCTCCGAAATTTTCCCATCTCAGAGGCCATATGCCGTCGTCGCGCCTATCTCCCGACTTTAGCGACAGATGGCGCTCGCATCTCAGAAAAAATTTCTCTCGTTAGGCTTAGGCGCGTTCGAAACGAGAAGCGATCTCGAAAATTCCTCAAGATTAGCCATAACACTCTCTCGGCGAAGCGGCATGAGACTAAGCAAAAGCCGTTTACGCAGTCATTTGCTACGAACGAAGTGAATTCTACCAAAACAACGCCAAATTCAGTTCGAAGCGGGCGACCGGGACCGCCGCCATGTTTTACGTACACTACGTACACCACGCTAATACGGTAACGTTAACTCTGAGAAATAGCGTGCGCACGGTAAACGGTACGGGTCGGTTAGTGTTCTGCGCATGCGCACTTCGATCCCGCTATTCCGGTACGCCCGCTATTCCGGTAACCACGCTAAACTAAAACTGTCTAATGATGGACTTCGAGACGAAAAACTTTTCGATCTAGTTTGACATATATTTCTTCAGTGTTCCTTTAAGAAGTAAGTCCGCAGACTATGTCAAAGCACTAATAATGTGGTTTTTCCGCGATTTATATGCCAGATATCACGTCGCTTCTCGTGTTCTAAGCGTTCTTTACTACTTAGTCATCCGTGCTTCGTGTTTTATGTTGAGCAAAAGAACAAAACGAGATAAATGAATGCGTGCTTGTTTAGAACACCACAATCACTACGCGAAACTGCTCGTTTTCATTTCTCGTGCGTTTTAAATACAGCGCGAGCTTTGCAGCTTGACCCGTAATGACATTCTATATTACAGTTTTTCGGAAGTAAGCAGAGCAGAGTCATGAAATTACTTTTGAGAACCATGATTATTGCGACATATATCAGCATGCACTGGTGCGACTCAAGGCGTGGCTCTCTCAAGATCAAAAATGGCAAGTGTGATGAAGTCTCGCTTATAAGACTGATTTCTCAATTTTGAATCTTTTCTAGCGCGTTGGATTAGTACCTGCAGTTTCAACTTGACATCTTGAAAACCGCACGTAAAACCGCACAAAATCGCCTGCTTTTTTGTGCGTTCCTTGCTATCTCCGTACACTGACTGCCATCGAGCAAACTCGGATAAAACTCCTGAGAACGGGAAACTCGGCGCATACTGCATAGCACACCAGATCGTGATGTTTTAGCACGTAAAAAAAGATTTAAATTATTTGTTCACTTGATGAAAGGAAAGAAGAGGCATTGTTGATATTTTTAAACGTTATAACGTAAAATACCACTTACCGTTTGTAGCCATTCTATTTTTGTGTGGTGTTGAAAAGTTCAATGAAAAAGTAGATGTAAACATATCAGATAAGTGAAGCATCGAGAGCATATCGTTAGAGCTGCATATTGAAAGTTAAATTAATTGGAAGATAACGTTAGATAATGCGCTTTTTTACAATGTGCACCATAATTAAAAGGGTTCTCTTGTATATGAAAGAAGTCTGCTTCTTGAGATGGATTTTTCGAAGAGGTGGCCTTACTTGAAGGAGAAATAACCATGTATGATCGAATAATTCCCGAAATTTCACCAAACCAGTTTTCACCTAATTACTTTACGGCACGCAGTGTAGTACACAAATTGTAGCCGGTTTGTTTGCAAGGCATATTCACTTGGCACAAATTTCGAGCATGGGACCGGTTTCAAGATAAGGCCGTTTTATAGGGTACGGTTTGCATCGCATGCGACTTAATAGGCAGTTTTAGTTTAGCGTATTTACGCTCCGCTTAGCTGCTGAGCGGAGCGGAAGCACGATTGCGCATGCGTCCTCCGCTTAGCCGCAAGCGGGCTAGCGGAGCGAGAAACACTGTCCGCTTAAAGCTGCCTAAGCGGAGCGCGGAGCGTTTCTGCCGTCTTTCGCTAGCGAGTGTGGTCGATGCACGCGCCCTCTCTCGCGCGTGCATCGAAGCACCTTGCATCGATGACGTGCGAGTGCGAATAACTTGTGTAATACACCTCCAACTGGTTTTTTAAGGAAATAAAGTGAACAGCACAGCTACCAAAAATGTCGCCAGCGCAGTGGCGTCAGAAAGCATTGGTTTGGATTCAAAATGCAAACTCGCTGAGTATCACGTGGCGCTCACCATGTCGACGCTTCGTTTTCCACTGGATAAAATGGACCGGTAACGCATTACAAGCACCCGTCTAGATACTTTATGAACAAATACGTTATATATATATATATATATATATATATATATATATATATATATATACACTCATCTCATCTTGTAAAAGTGACAAAACGGTTTTTTCAATTTTGTTTCACTACGGTGAATTTGGCCAGAGGGCACTGCAACTACGAAAGGTCCGCTCCGCGACGCTACACGCATAACTAAAACGTGAAAGTCGCCCGCCGCTCCGCTGTGGCTTAGCGGGGCAACGCGGAGCGGAGAGGACCGTAAAGACGCTCAACTAAAACGCTCTAATGGCACTCGGACTCTTCGCAAGCGGCTTACCAGAAGCGACCACAAAATTGGTCACAGATTGCACCGATCGCAGTGATTGGTGCGATTGGTCGCCTTATCAAAAAAACACCCGTTTAAACTGCGCCAAAGGCCATTTCGTGGTTTATTTAGTTTTGGGTGACGTTCGAAGACGCCATGCGTCCTTGAAATAATCCAAAAAAGTGCAGCTTAATTTAGTAAATGGTGGATTGCGGAAACTGGTCCATGAATACTGAAACATGCAAATAAAACAAATAAAAATTGATACTTCAGGTTCTATTCTCTCATTTTTATGCATTTCGTTTGGCACGCTACATAGCAAACGAAATGCATTTTCACGTTGGCTTTGGGGGGTGATAGCTTGTACGTATGCATGCCTTTCAGTTTTCACACGCACTGCGCGTTGTTGATACAACAAAATGTCCCGCACAGGACAAAATGACCTTCGAATGTCGTTGCAATTTTTTTTCTATTTCTTGCGTGCATGTCTAACTCACTATATAAAAAAACGCTCTGGTAGCGCATATCCTCTGTTACGTTGCGCGCACGGACCAGTTTAATAGAACCGCAACCTCATCCACAAGCTGTTTCAAGGGCATCCCACACTGCCCGCGAAGGTCATTTCAGTGCGTTCCGTTAGTGTCAATTTTCAAGCGTAACATTCCAGGAAGATTAAACATGCCATTTAAAGGATTTGCGACCACAGCTGCGATACCCAGCGGGTCATTGGGAGCTCACGTACCAAATATGCCTCATGGATTTTCTAATACAGCACATTTAACATCTTACGTGGAATTGTGACCTCACGGAGGTGGCTTCTAAGCCAGACGTTAAGCTGAGGCACCCAGAGACGGACACCAGGCAGACAAGCGCAAAACACCACCTTTACTGCGTCGTGTCACGGCGCCGAATGTCACAGCAGCCCATGTAGCTCCTCGGCAAATCCCGGCTTCCTGACAAGATAAACAGTATCCTCAATTTATGTCCAAGCGTTCATCCACAACAAGTACAATTTAGTATTTGACGCCTTAAATTCGATGATTATTTTCTTTCGGTATAGAAACCATTTAATATTCTCAGCTAGTATTGCGGAATTTGCCTTACTTCGCCAATATGAATCGGCATTTAATTTGATAATTGCTACAGTTATACAAAAAGCGATGACTACACATGTATTTTTACATGTCAAGTGTTGTTAATATATTGTCACGGGGATTCACAAGTACACTGGAGAGACAATATATACAGGCTGTTGCTACCAGAGAATGGCTGACAGCATCTCATGTCCCGTCTTCTTCCTCTACGCTTAGCACAGCGGTCCTTTAATGGCAGGCTCATACACAATGCCTCGTAACATGGTGGGCGTAACATATATTTATATGACGGCTCTGAGACAGTGACGTTCCTGGAGCCGATTTGTACGAAACTTCGAACAGCCACGAACGTTTACTGGGTCTTCTCACATCAAATTTCAGTAATCGCTGTTGCGTACTCCAAAATGAACACAAAACATGAAAACGTTGGGTTAAATACAAAGGAAAAAACGTGTATTCGGTCGTAATAAAGCAACGCTGGCCATCGCACATGGAGAATCACTGCCGGATGGCATACATGCAAAAATGGCTTTTCGAATATGGAATTGGTATCTCCGACAACATCAAATTTTTTCCCATGAAGTCGCAGCATATGAAACAGCCAATATGCGCTCTCAAACAAGTTGCAAAATATACTGTTGTCTCAGGAGGAGGAACAAACTTTTATTGAAACCAGCAGTTTAGTTGACTGGTCCTAGGTCTCCCACGGGGGGACGTCGAGAGGCACCTATTTTTCCTAAGCGCCATGTATTGTATTTAGCAGTGGTGTGAAAATATTTCAAATTTTCGAAAAACTTTTGCAGTAATGCAGCGTTTTATAAGGTCTTCGAATACACTAGACACTATTTCTAACTACGAGCATTGTTTTAATTGTTTAAGAATATTTCAGACTGCCATCTGTGTGCCAACAAACGTAAAATTGTAGCAAATATGTGACTCCAGTGATATCCAGTGATGTGATAGTTGAATCCAGGAGGCCACAGTAGATATCAGACGTGATAAGATACGCAGATGACAACGATACGTCACTCAGGGAGGGAGTTAATCTTTTAGGGGCGAAGCACCTTAGGGCACCTTAAGGTAGAAGAAGAAGGGAAAAGAAGAAGAGAAAGAAGTTACAATAAACAAGGATGGCTGGCTTGTCATACTGATTATCTCAGTTTTATTACAAATTTGGCGCCGTTAAGGACAGGATAGGAACCTGTGTTGTGCACCGCATCCACGTCGTTTTACCGAGGACCATGTGCTTGAACGTCACCGAAATCTGCGCGGACGACGACAGGCGTGCGAGCGTGGCAAGCGTTTTCCACGGAAGATGGTTCGCTGTTACGGGTGAGCACTGATCCCTTTTTCAGAACGCTCACAAACACGACGTTTTGCTATTGGTAGTACGTAACTGTGTACGACCAGCATGAGTGAACAAGACCGGAAATATGAGAGTGCGAAAGACATTTTTCATCATATAATGGAATTCGAGCAGAGAAACCGTCAACACCAGCAACAAATAATAGAGCTCCTGACGAAAAGCACCCTCGAGCATTCTCTGAGGCCGTCGTTGGAAACGGTAAAACCGGATGTTTATGACGGTTCATTATCTGGAAACGCTCAAGCCTGGCTGAGTTTCTATGAGTACGCATGCGACCAAAATGGTTGGCGACAAGACCTTGACAAGGTTATGAATATGCGCTTGTACCTACGAGGCATAGCGAAAACCTGGCATGACTTGAGAATCACGGATAGAGGGAACCGGCCGTGGGCAGAGTGGAGCGAGTTTTTTGACGTTTTACTCCGACAGTAAGCTCCAGAGTTTTGATAGCGCTATTGCCTTCAAATATAGTTCCGGTCCTCTGGTAGAATACTTTTTTGAGAAGAGAAGGCTGCTACATGTTGCTGACTCCACGTTATTGGACTCGTCGCTCATACCTCTAATTATATTAGGACTTCCTAAGAACATGCAACACGATGTCCAACTAGTTCGTATACGAACTCCGCATACTGTGGATGACTTGCTTAAAACTATGAAAGATTTATGCACTCTGCAGCATCAAGAGAGTGCTTATAACGGCTGCAGTACTTCATCTAATGAAGATCACAAATTGCAGTGTAAAACTGTGACCAAGTTGACATCGGGAGGTCACCCTTTCTCATTTCAAGAGACCATCTTCCTTACCGATCGTGCCAAGCTTGTGTACATTTCTGTGCAAGCAAATGGGAAGGACGTCAAGGCTTTAGTAGATAGTGGAGCTTCGATAACAGTTGTAAATAAGAGCGAAATTCCGGACCTAAGCATCGTGCAAGATTCTCCTGTGACCGTGTACGGTTACGACGGCAGGAAACAGTCGTATAATGAGTGGGCGGAAGTGTAAATCACGTGCAAAGGAAAAAGCACATTAACTAAGGCTCTCGTACTCGACGCAGTAAAATATCAGTTGCTCTTGTCTTCGCCCAGTCATGCAACAGCTGCGACTAAACCTCTACTGGGATGGGGAAGTCACTACTCGAGATGACCACCAAATGTCTTCGGTTTCACTTGCTGAACTTCAACGGAAGCCTACCACAGCAGCGGACGTTATCAAGTTGTATCCAGAGCTAATATGCGTCGGGGGCTATCCAAAGGCCACATCAAAGTTTGAAGTACCGTTTGAACTTCGCGACAAGACGGTAGTGAAACGCAAGGCCTACAATAGGTCACGAGAGAAGAAACATTGGTTGAAGGAAGAACTACAGAAGATGCTCGACGCCGGTGTCATCCGCCCATCAACCTCTGCCTTCGCTTCTCAGATCACCATTGCTCCTAAAGGAGATGGCACATTTCGTCTCTGCACTGATTGCAGGCAGGTCAACAAACAGACTGCCTTATTTCCGTTTCCAATGCCACTTATCGACGAAATTATCAACGAAACCGGGGGCTGCAAGATTTTTTCTCGCTTGGATCTGTGCAAAGGCTTCTGGCAAGTGCCACTGTCAGAGGAGACAAAAAGATTTTCCGCCTTTGTGACACCATTCGACATATACGAATATAATAGACTACCTTTTGGCTGGAAAACCTCACCTGCATGGTTTCAAAAGATGATGAACTGTGTTCTTAAGCCATACCTCGGAACCTTTTGCAATCTTTACATTGATGACATCATCGTGTATTCTAGATATAAGCAGGAACACACCGAACATCTGGTGAAGGTCTTACAAGCACTCAGCAATGCCGATCTGAAGCTAAATGAAAAGAAGAGTGATTTCTTTCAGCCGATGGTCGTTTTTCTCGGTAGAGTGTTCGACGGTGCTACCAAAAGTGCCAAGCAAGAGTCTGTACATCGAATTTCCACACTTATGAAGCCGCATGACCTTCATTCGCTGCGAGCTTTTCTTGGACTAGCAGACCACTTCAGGGCTTTCATTAAGGATTTTTCAAAGATGACAAAATGCCTGACCGAGCTGACAAAAAAGGATGTTCCTTTTATTTGGTCTGATGAGTGCGAAGAGGTCTATCAGGAACTAGTGCGCCGCATCTCGTCTGACCCAGTACTAACTTTACCTGACTTCAAGCTGCCGTTCGAGATGCACACTGATGCATCACACTATGGTACAGGGGCAGTGCTGTATCAGAGGGACAACAGTTCTCCCCTAAATCGACAGCTCCGAGTCATTGGGTACTATTCCTACACGTTTAACGCTACTCAGCTGAACTACTCTACTAGGGAGAAAGAGGCCCTCGCCGTCCTCATGGCCGTGCGATACTTTAGATCTTACATAGACGGGAGAAAATTCAAACTGTATACAGACCATGAGGCTCTGACCTATCTCCTCAGTCAGTCGGAGCCAAGAGGAAAGCTGGCGCGCTGGATAAACGAACTACAGCGGTACCATTTTGAGGTTATCCACCGTGCAGGCAGCAGGTTGACTGATGCAGATGTGTTATCAAGACTGGTGGTCGAAGTTCCACATGAAGTATTAAACGTGACGAAACTATGGGAAGGATGAGAAGGTCTACAGTTTGCCAATGGAAGGTTCGTCGTGCCGGAGACCCTAGTTCCAAAAGTGCTCCACATGTACCATGACACTCCCGACTCTGGTGGTCATGATGGTTTCTGGAGAACCTATAATAAGCTTCTGCAGAGGTTCACGTGGAACAATATGGAGAGAGATGTAGATAACTATGTTCGATCATGCCACTTGTGCCAGGTCAACAAGCCAAAGTACCGCCCACGACCAGACGCACTCGTATTACCGCTTCACTCAGACACACCTTTCAGTGTAGTGCATGTGGACTTTGCCGAGTTGAAAAAGAAGAGTGAAGGTGTGCGCCCAACACAGTCATTTGTAGTGGCAATCGACCAATGCACAAGAATGGTAGCTGCACGACCTGGAAAAGAAGATACAAATAGTGTCATTGCCCTTCTTGACTGAGCGATGTTTTTGGAGTTGAAGGTGGTAGTCTCTGACAATGGACGTGCATTCATGAGCAACAAGTTTCAGCAGTGGGCAGACAGTCGCGGGGTTGTGCTGCGGCGCTGCTCTCCATATAACCCCCAAGCCAATGGATTGGCGGAGAGAGTTATCCGTGACATAAAACAGTTTATATCAATGTACCCAAACTTCCGAGGAGGTAGGAAGTGCTGCCTAGAAGCAGCTGTTGCACACCATAACAGGACACATACCACAAGCCTCGGATGTAGCCCACATTTCGCCGCGTATGGTGAAGTGCCGAAACTGTCCGCCGACCAGGAGCTTGGAATTTCGGGCAAACTTCAGCTAACGGAACGACCAAAAAGCATCGAGGAGCGCAGCAGGTATCGTGCAACCATGAAACGCCAGTTCGACAAGAGATATCATGGACATATACCGGATATCAAGCTAAACGACATTGGGCTTGTCAGAAAGGGACTACCAGGATCCTTGGTCCATTCCAGGTCGTGAAAACGTGTGCAGCAAGGCCTACTCAAGACTGTTGCGTATATGAACAGTGGACAGATAGAGATTGCAGCTGTGAGCAACATCATTCCTTATCACCCCAGGAGGGTGCGACTTAAAAGAGGAGCAGTATAAAGTAGAAGAAGAAGGGAAAAGGCGAAGAAGAGAAAGCAGTTACAATAAACAATGATGGCTGCTTTGTCATACTGATTATCTCAGTTTTATTACAAGGGGCGAAGCAGCTTAGGGCCGCGCCTTGTCCCTCCCTCGTGGCACGTCGTCCGTACCTCTGGTTTGCATGGAGTCCGCTAGGGGCGCTGCGATGCACAAGGGCGTTCGTTCCCGACGCACGCTCTCTTTCTCTCTCGTTCCCGAAGCGCGCTCTCTTTCTCTCTCGTCCGCAGCTCTGGTTTGCATGGAGTCCGCTAGAGGCACTGCGTTGCACAAGAGCGTTTTGTTCCCGACGCGCGCTCTCTTTCTCTCTCGTCCGTAGCTCTGGTTTGCATGGAATCCGCTAGGGGAACTGCGGTGCACAAGGCCATTGTTCCCGACGCGCGCTCTCTTTCTCTCTTCAGCCATGGATGATAACGGTCACTTCTGGTAACGGCGCGCCCGATATGGATGAAAAGGCGAGAGTGGCGGCTCAACTGCAAGCGGTGTCGAGGGCTCACAAAGCTGCTGAAGCACGGTGAATCAGACAACAAGCGGACCCGGAGTCTAGCGCGCGGGAAGCTGCAGCAAAACGGCAACGCCAGCAAACGGACCCGGAGATGAGGTCTCGCGAAGCTGCAGCAGTACGGCAACGCCGGCAAGCGGAGCCGGAGCCGAGGGTCGCGAAGCTCGCGCTTGAACCGAGCATCGACGCCACCAACCTCAGGTAGAGAACGCTTCCGGCGTTTTGCCGCCGCTTCCCGCGCTCTCACCGCCTCTGGGTCCGCTTGCCGGCGTCGCGCTTGAACCGAGCATCGGCGCCACCAACCTCAGGTACAGAACGCTTCCGGCGTTTTGCCGCCGCTTCCTGCAATCTCGCATGTACGGGGGATTCACGGTTACCCGAATGATCATCATTCACTTCTCTCACTGCCCACTCATCATCATTCACTTCGTGGATATGCGGTGATTTTTAGGGGCGAAGCTCCTTATAGCGGCACCCGTTCCGTCCCCGTCGTCGTAGTAGTAGTGTGTAACCAGTCTGAGAAAAATGAGAAAAAAAATTCCGAAGTTGTGTCCGTAGCGCGGAATCGAACCAGGGACCCCTCGCTTCCGAGCGCGCTGCGTTAGCCCACTACGCCACGAAGCGGACATGGACAAACGCACCACGATGGCAATAAATACCCAACATTAACGAAAGGCCGCGTTTCTAGCGCGTTTCTAACGCGTTTGTGCTAGCGCGTTACGGCCCGTGTAAGAAGCTGGTGTAAGACGCTGTGGCCTCTCCGCCTTACCTTCAACGCGTTTCGAACGCGCTGCCCAAAGCGGTGGCAAGTCAAGTTCAAGTCGAGGAGCGTTTATGAATACGGGGGGTATACTCTCTCAGCAGTAATGTGGTGGCGTCGGCAAACGCGGTGCACGTTCCGGCATGTGTTAAATGGCTGCGTAAGACGCTGTGGCCGCTCCCCCTTACTAGAGAGTACTGCACGTTTCTAACGCGTTTGTGCTAGCGTCCCCTTAAGCGGGAGATCCGATGATTCCCTCCGGAGCTTCGCCCACTCATCATCGTTCACCCCGTGGATATGCTGTGATTTTTTTTTCAGATAGACAGCCATTAGGCGCACTCAATAATTAGTCCAGAGTAAGCGAACAAACTGCTTATTTGTTCCGAATTCTCCATTTGTGCTTTTGATCAACACTTCATAAATTGCAATGTAATGGCAGAAACTTTCTAACATTCTGGGCATGCTGTAGACTGTGAAAATTGCTTTATATAATGGTGACAACGTCGGCTAGTTATTCGTAGAAGTTTCGATATTCCACTGAATTCACTTCTGATACTGGTTGATTCCTATGCCATTCAGCCTGAAAAATTATCATTCGCACACCTCTGGTATTAGGCAGAAAAATCACTGGGACATCATTGTATTTTGTGCGAGATGGTGGTGGTAAACAACTTTTATTTGGTCCTACAGGGTTTCAACACGATCGGGCCTAGATCTCCCGCGTGGGGATGGTGAGTTTTGCCTCAGCGCCGCCTCGCGGGCCTGCTGGACGGTCCAAAGCTGGTTGTCAAGGCTGGAGCTGTGCAGAGCGCCGGTCCACATTGACGGAAGAGTCTCGGGTGCAGTGACTGTCCCCTCACTGCCCAGCAACCTCTCTTCTGTTTCGATGTCGCCCACCACTAAAGTAGCCTTGCAGTTGGTCAGGAATTCCATTACATAATTGTAGGACATCTCGCCTAGGTTTAGGCTTTGTGTTTGGGCGAGGATAGCTGCGTGCTTGACGGTTTCAAAAGCCTTTTCCAGGTCCAGGCCGAGGATGGCTTTGATGTTTCTTGATCTGTCCTCTAAGACTTGGTTCTTGATCTGGAGCATAGCGTCCTGCGTTGACAGATGAGCCCGGAAGCCGATCATGCTGTGTGAATAGGCTCCGGTGTCTTCAAAGTGATTATTAAAGCGGTTGAGGAACGCGTGTTCCATTACCTTGCCGACGCGTGATGTGAGAGATATCGCTCCTAGGTTGTTGAGGCTTGTTTGTTCGCCTAGCTTGGGGATAAGGATCACCTTTCATGTCTTCCATTGTGCGGGGATGCTGCCCCGGGTCCAGCATTCATTAATGTAGCTCGTCAGCTTTGTCATCTAGCCGTCTTCGAGGTTCCTGAGTATTTTGTTTACCTTGTCTGAACCGGGGGCTGACTTCCCGTTGAGGTCTTGTAAGGCTTTCCTGATTTCCGCATCACTGAACTCCTCGTCTAGCTGAGGATTATCTCTCCCCGTGTAATGGCTGTGGTGGGTCGTCCGGCGTTGAGGGAGGTACTTGTCCCTGAGCGTCTCTGCAACTGCGCGCCTGCCGGCTGCCGCCGTTTCGCTATGGAGGAGTTTCTGGAGGTTGGTGAGATTTACTTTTAGTGTCATCGAGGAGGCATCTGAGGAGTTTCCACGTCTGGCCATGGTGGAGCTGACCATCTGCTGCATTGCAGACTTGGTCCCATTGCTGGTAACTGAGAGTCCGACGATGATCCTCTATTTTCTTGTTCATATCGGCAACATCCTTGCGTAATCTGCGGTTGTGCCGCTGTCCTTTCCATCTGTTCTTCGCACATGACTTTGCCTCAATGAGATGTGCGAGCCGGTTGTCCATTTTTTCCGATGCTATTTCTGTGACAATGATCTGTGCCGCCTCCCTTGCGTCAGCGATGAGCTCGGTCATCCATGCCTCTATGTCAGTGATTTCTTCCTCCTTTGTATTAGTGTCTCTGTGTTTTCGGAATTTTTTCCAATCCGTCCACACAAACTTCTTCGGCGGCGGGGGGATTCCGGGTAGCGAGGGTATTATTATTTCAACGGTTGCGTGATCGCTGCCTAGATGATCTGTTGTATTGCGCCACTCGGCTCTTTGTATGTTCTTTTTCAAAGGTAGGTCAGGCGTGGTGTCCCTGAAGACTGAGTTTCCCGTTCTTATCGGGATTCTTGGGTTAGTTATGATTACAACACCGAGTTCTTGTATGCCTTGCCATAGCCGCTTGCCCTTGGCCGTATCACAGCCACATCCCCATGTGGTACTTGGAGAATTGAAGTCCCCGCCAATTATTATCCTGATTTTGGCCCGCAAGGCCCATAGCTCTCTTGAACAGGGAGAGGAAGCGCTAGTGCCTGTTTGCAGGGTTGCTATATAGATTGAGAATAAATTGGATAAAATTTCGCAAATAATTATCTACAAACTGCTCTCACCGGGACAATTTGTCACAAGTGAGTACGCCTCGCGAATTTATCGTCTCTAATTCGTGACTGAAATGTCTGCGGTAAGGGGTTCAGTTAAAAAAATAAATAATAAAATTTAGTTCACTATTAATTAAGTGATTTTTATTTCTCCTGTAAGTTATCTCCACCTCCGCGAATACTCGAGCATAAGGATTTAAATGGTGCTTGGTACCACCGGCAGTTTAAAAGCATATCACACGGCAGCCGTTGTATATAGGGTACCGAGCGGCTCTCATTACACTTAATACGTAACATTACTGCCACATTAGAGGAAATACGTTGACTTTGTCGTCGCAGTAATTGTATTTGCCCCACAAGACAGAACGGTGGTGTATGTTTTACCTATTGCAATACTGATGCATCGTCACTGGCACACCTGCTTGTCACTGCACACGACAGGCTGATGCATCGTCACTGGCACACCTCCTTGCCACTGCGCACGTTCTCTGAACATACTTCCAGCGCCTATAAATAGCGTCTTTACCAATAAACGTTGTTCACTGTTGTACGCTCGTGTCTGCACGCTTCAAATACCTACAGTAATATGGAACGGCCCACATGTTCGTTAGTTGCAGATCTACCATTTTCACGTGCAACCGTTCAACGATCTTGCTACGCTGCACAATGAAGCCGAAGGGGATATGATCCATAGCTTGGCTACAACGCGAAAATTAGAAGCATCTAGAGCTTGCGAAGAAGCTACCATTTTTTAGGCTTCTCCAGTGCTCCGACGACACTACGTCGAAAGGGAAAACGACCACAGGACAGGCGCTACCCTAGTTATTGCTGATTTCTTTTTTTACCGCGGAGCTATATACCTCTACCAACCAACGCTTCTTTCGTGTTCCCAGCCAAAAACTTATAAGGTCCCTGTAGTCAAAAAAGAAAAAGTACAAAAGAAGCATCAAAATCACATGACAGATGATAAGGTCTAAGTTGTCAGCAATTTTTTTGAAGGCACAAAACAGCATATCTTAGTTGCCATATCTTCGCCACGCAGAAACCGGTCAAGCCGCACAACCGAGTGCTTGTTTTCCAAGAAAAAAAAACCCTGCCCTGTCACGATTAAATATAGGGATTTTAGTCACGATCGTTGCACGGAGCGAGCGGCGGTGATAAAGGTGTGTCGTGCTTCGACGTGACTTGGCATAAACATATAATTCGCTCCACTTGTGGAATAAACCCCGAACGGATAAGGCAAGAAAAAAAAGAAAAAAAAACTCGGGCTTGAGTAATTGTTGACCATCGAAATGTTTAATCGGGAAGGAAAATGAAATTGTCATGTTCTTATATTCCTTCCCAATCATATCTTACTGGCGAGAGTTGCTGGCGCGTACCTTGCGGCCACCGGTAACGCCAAGCCCGTCCCGGAACCGCTATACAGATATGCGGATTTTGTTTCTTTATCGGTCATTTGGGAGCACTGAAATAGTGGCGCTATCACGCGTTTGTTTATGTATACCGCATATTCTTTTCTTTAATAATTACTTTGGTGAATCTCAACAGCTTCACTATAATCCACCTTCACAGTGTGGATTGGACCTACATTTTATTTTTGTTACGCGTGAGTGGCGCGCAAACAACCAGATGAATACAAGATGATTAGCATTTTGCGGGCAGTAGATAAATGTGACGAGTTGAGAGGGGAATTTCAGAACTATGCATCAATGCAAACACCTGGAGGGCTGTTTTGTAGTACAACTTCAGTTTTTGTCAATAAGTAGTATTCCATATAAACAGTGCACACCATTGAACTTGTTCTTTCCACCGAAGGTCAGTGCCAATATGACGGGGAAGTTCTGAACAACGGAGCACAAGATTACAGGCAATGCCCATGTGAGCATTGGACATGTATAATAAAGGAATCAGCAATAAAAGTCTCCGGGTAAGGGAAACGTATCAAGTATAGACGTAGTTCTAATAGCATTCAATAATAAGCATGCACATAAATGTAGTATATATTGCCACGTGGATGAGAGTATGCAAAAGGGATAGGAAATTATACTGACAAGACATATACAGAGAGAGACGGCTGCAGGCGCTATGGCTGAACAACACGACCGCTACTCGGATCGTCCTCTTCACCGTCTTTCTGGCGCAATTTTCCATGCTCGGCAGGTTCCGTGCTTCAGTGTGCGGGAATAGCGCGTAACAATATATATATATATATATATATATATATATATATATATATCATAAGAAACCAACAAACACTGACACCAAGGACAACATAAGGGAGATTAATTCTACTTACTACTTCATTAAAGAAATGATAAAAAATTGAAAATGAAAATCGAAGAAAAAAACTGTGCGTAGGTGGGGAACGATCCCAAGTCGTCGCATTTTGCGCGCGATGCTCTCACCATTGAGCAACCGCGGAGCCGTTTCGCATCCCCTTTTTGGGGTATTTATGTTTTGCAACTACAACTAACCCCGGAGTGTTAGCCAGCGCCACCACTCACAAACCTAGGCGGTGGATGTGGAACATCCTTTCTGCCGCAGGCGTCAGGAGTCCGTGGTCTTTTTGGGTATATACAAAAACATTGCATGCTAAACAAAACAATGGTGCTGGTAGTGTTGCTGAGCACGGCGTCTACGTCTTCTTCTGAAAGTGGCGCCAGTCAGAAGACGACGATTTCACATGTGGAGGTGGAATCGATCTTGACAGCCATCTAGTTTATATGTGGTTGCCGCTCTTTTATATTTCGTAAATACATCTTTATCTGGAACTTCCACATCGTAATAAATTGGTGGAAGTGCGAGGTAACCATGACAGACAACAACGGAGCTCCGCAGTAATCCTCGCCTCGAACTGGACAAATGACGGACGAAACAGGACCCCAAATGATGCGGCCGACATCAACGCCTACAACCCCGATGGTTGTCCTGGCTCAGCCGCGGGATCCATGAACGTTCTTCGGCACCAAAAAATTTGATATTGACGAAAGGATCGCCACATATGAGTGTTTAGGTCCGCACAACAAATGGGATCCGACAATTATGCTGGCTAACTTTGTGATCTACCTACAAGGCATGGCGAAGGTGTGGTGTGATAACCATAAGGAAGAGCTTAACGACTGGGACACCTGCCAGCAGAAGCTGAGGGGCTTGTTCGGCCGTCCCGCCGGGCGGAAGAGTGCCGCTAAGGAAGAACTAGCGACCTTCGTCCAAACGTCTACAGAATCATACGTCTAGTACATTCAGGATGCGCTGGCTCTGTGCCGTAGGCCCGACCGCGATGTGACTGAGTCAGACAAAGTTCGCCATGTACTGAAACGGATCGCTGACGATGCATTTCGCCTGCTCATGTGCAAAAATTGTGAGACAGTACAGGACATAAGTGTCAGCGCTTTGAGCAGGCCAAGAGCCACCATATTTCAACGCCGTTCGCATGTCTGCCGAAAACAGCTGCGACCTCCTCTTGTGACGACAGGCTCGGAATGCAACGACCGTCATCAGTAAACGACCTGACGAGAATGTGCGGCGAGAACTTGAAGCCATGGCCCCCGAAGTGCCTCTTTGCCGCCCCAGTGAGCCGAACAACTTGCCTACTGTGCTATTTTTGCAGGCTACAGTCCGCGCAGAACTCGCTAATCTTGAAGTTCAATCTGTATGTGCCGTTGCCCCTTCTCAGCTGTCCGATGCTCCTTGTCCATCCACTGATCAGCGGTATCCGGAATGCGACCGAAATCCGGCCGAGTGGCGAAAAGCAGACGATCGGCCAATCTGTTTTACCTGCCAGCGTATCAGTCACATTGCGCGTCCTTGTAATAACCGCCCTTTCGCCTCCCCTTGACGACGGCCATTCGCCAGTGATGATCACTCTGACCAGAGCCGCGATTTTGTAGCGATGCCTTATGACTTATACTAGTCCTATCATCCACCGCTCACGGCCGGCTGATGCCGTTGATAACGCGAGCGGACCGTCGCTCTAACCACTGACAAAGCGCGATAACCGCGATAAGGCATCGGCACCGGACCTACAAATACATCGCTACAAAATACCGGGCCTGAGCTAACGCCTTTCTCAGCCTCAATTTGAACCGCAACAACCAAAAAATTACGCTCGTGTCGCTTGAAAGATTCCCTCGTCGTCATTACGACGTCACCAAGCCCGTTCGCCACCAGCTCGTCGACAATCGTCGCCGATGCAGCCCCGACGCCTGCCGCCGGAAAACAAAGCAATGCAGCTCCCGAAGGTGACGCTGCATTGACGACTCGACCGCAAAACCCTCTGATCACTTTGCCGACCAAACAGAACTTGATGCACGTTCTAGTCGATGGCGTCAGTGTCCCAGCTCTCAGTGACACTGGCGCGCACAAATCCGTCATGAGTGCCCATTTGCGCCGACGCCTGAACAACGTTCTCATACACGCTGTATCACGCACTCTCCGCGTGCCGACGAAAGAACGCCTACCGTGCTTGGTATGTGCACTGCTCGCATTGGCATCGCGGGGCGCCTAACCACTGTGTTGTTTGCCGTTTTGGAACAATGTCCCTACGACGTTATACTCGGCTTAGACTTTTTTGGTGTCCCATTCAGCCCTCTTTGACTGCGCGTCTAGTGTCATTCAGCTTGAGCTACCCCACTGCTGCTATAGTCCACCATTCACACAGCCACGGGTATGCTCAGCCGAAGACATCCGCCTGTCGCCTTCAGCCACTACGTACGTCACTCTCATGTCGATTCCGTCAGTTCCTGACGGCGTCTATGCGCTATGTCCCACCGCTGACATAAAACTTTAAAGGAATTGGGCCGTTTTCCATGCCATGCTCACTACTGCAGGCAATCAGACTTCCCCCCCTCTGCTGAATTTTAACTACTCGCATCAAATTGTTGCCAGGGGCATGCCCTCGGGTGACATTTTGTCTGTCAACGGTTGCGAGATATTGGCTTTTGACGCAGCGATTCCGTCGCCCTCTACAGGAACCTCTGATTCACCTACTCTAGTCACAGACGAACTGAGCAAGATGATTGCACCTGACCTTCCTGCACAAGCTGCTGACCTCCGCCGCCTTTTGGAAACTTACACCGGCATTTTTGACCCTGACGGCAGCCCTGTAGCGGTGGTCACCCATCGTATTTACACCGGATACGACAAGCCGATACGCCACCTGACGTGCTGTGTTTCACATGCTGAACGACAAGTGATACAACGAGAAGTTGATAAGATGTTAACTAAATGCGTTATCGAGACATCATGTAGTCCGTGGGCGTACCTTGTTGTCCTTGTCAAGAAAAAGGGACGGCAGTTGGCGCTTTTCCGTCGATTGCCGACAACATGCAACTGTCTGTACTTTTCTGAATAAATGTTTTTCCACCACCACCAACAACATCACGCACGAGGATGTCTACCCCTTGCCGCGTATTGATGACACTTTGGACTGCTTGCGTGGAGGCAAGTACTTTTCATCCATAGACTTTCGATCAGGCTATTGGCAAATCTCGGTAGATGACATGGACCGCGAGAAAACTGCCTTCGTAACACCTCACGGCATCTACCAATTCAAGGTTATGCCGTTCGGTCTTGTAATGTCCCGGCAACTTTCGAAAGAATAATGGACTCCTTACTTCGCGGCTCTAAATGATCTACATATCCTTGTCACATAGACGATGTGATAGTCTTTTCACCAACTTTCGCGAGTCATATAACACGTCTGTCAGCCATTGTTGCTGTTTTTCGACGCACCGGTCTGCAATTGAACTTATCCAAGTGCCACTTTGGACGTCATCAAATTACTAATCTTGACCATCTCGTCCATGCAGCTGGCTATCAACCGGACACTGACAAAATTCGTCCTGTTCAGAACTTTCCTGCTCCATCTTCCACCGCAGACGTAAGAAGCTTTCTCGTACTATGCTCGTACTTTCGTCGCTTCATCAAGAATCTCGCCAACACCGCTCGCCCGCTTACCGACTTACTTAAGAAGGACGTTGCGCTCACATGGGGCCTTGCTCAGACCAAAGACTTCTCCGCTATCGTACTCTTGCTGACGGCTCCGCCACATCGGCTGATTATGATCCATCTGCGCCCAATTAACTTCACACGGATGCCAGTGGCCATGGAATCGCGGCTGTACTTGTTTAATGGCAGATTAACGCAGAGCACGTGATTACATACGCCAGACGCCTCCTGTCACCCGCCGGGAGGCAGTCTTTAATTACTGAACGGGAGTGCCTGGCGTTGGTTTGGGCAGTAGCCAAATTCCGTCCATACTTGTGCGGCCGCACATTTTCCGTGGTTACCCATCACCACGCCTTGTACTGGCTGTCGCCACTTGAAGACCCCACCGGACGATTGGGAAGATGGGCTCTACGGCTCCAGGAATATTCATGTTCTGTTTTATACAAGTCACGCCGCTTGCACTAGGACGCCCACTGCCTCTGCCGTCATCCTGTCATCCGCCCTGAAAATGATGCGCATGTCAGCGACACTTGCGTCCTAGTTCTCCTTGATCTGCGTCACATTCGCACTGAACAAGGGCGTAATGACTCCTAACGCGTTCTCATCGATCATCCCCATTCTGGACATTCGGCGCCCACTCTGCGCATGTTAGTACTCCGCGACAACGTTCTCTTCCGTCGCAGCTTATGCCCCGACGGACCAGATTTTTTTTACTCGTTGTGCCACGCCATCTCCAGACAACTGTGCTTGAGCAGTTGCATGACGCACCTACCGCAGGCCACCTCGGCGTTTCTCGTACTGACAACCACGTACGGCGCCACTTCTACTGGCCAGGCCTGCACCGCATTGTGCTCCGCTACGTTGCAGCCTGTGCGCTCTGTCAGCGGCGCAAAACACATGTTGTGCTGCCAGCTGGCGTTTTCACCCCACCGATGCGTCCTCAGAACCATTCTTTCGCTTCGGTCTCAATCTTCTCGGCCTTTTTCCGACGTCGACATCTGGCAATAAGTGGGTCGTTCTCGAGACTGACTATGCGACCCGGTACGCGATCACGCAAGCTTTGCCCACAAGCTGTGCAACTGAGCTAGCAGAATTTCGTTTACAAGGTGTCATCCTCCATCACGGCGCACCCAGGCAGCTCCACACTGATCGTGGCCGCACCTTCTTGTCCCGCGTCGTTGAAGACCCACTTCACTCCTAAAGTGAAAATACATGCTAGCTGGCGGCGCGCCTCAGCGTTCCTCGCAGCGGCATAATGATGCACAGAGCGCCCACTCACTGCACCCGGACGCTAAGGAATGAAGGTGTCGATGGTGTGTGATGGTTGGCCGCCATACCACACAATAAAGGGAGACAAGCCAATGGTGGTATGCGTAGCAGCGTTGTATAGCTAGGTGAAAATGATGGACAGAGGTCCTAATTTTTATAATCAAAACCGACATTTGTTTTAAGCATGTCACCAATGGAACTATTCAAATGTTTCGTAAGCCAGTTAGTTTGAGGCTTCTACGTAGTGGTCCCGCGACGAACAACGTGGTAATCTTCAAGTAAGGCTTCAATGACTTGATCGATCTGCAACTTCAGGCAGACCGTGATGCAAAATAAAATGGCAAATGGGGAAAGAGGCAGCATAGTACCCTGGAGCTATTGGGAGGGCGGTGGTTTCAGCGTATTGCATGAGATGATATACTTCTATGTTGACCCTGCGGTCGTCGGTAGATATCAGTGCACGTGGCTCTTAAAGATAAAGTCAAACATGCTCAAATGGTAGAGGAAGGCCAGGTAGAGGCTGCGAACCACTGGGCGACTGGTGCGACGATATCCGGCGTTAGCAATTGGGACTGTACTGCACAGACTTGTAAACATTGCCATTTTCCTTCTGGTAAAGCAAGGAAGCGCAAGGGTCAAGGCATTGGTGTCAGAATGCTAGCACTACTGCAACAACTTCCACAGGTGTCGCAATTATATGAAGGCAAAATGCTCATTGGGCAGGGCGGCCTAGAGGATTGACGAACGTAATTGAACATCCTTCGCTAGAAGGATTGCTGTCGAAAGCTTTGGTTGGTATGGTAAACGCCAGTTTGTGCGCGCTGAGGATCATAGTGAAGGACAGGTACATTATGGAAAGCAATCAGCGAGCTATTACAAATAACTAGTGGGGGATGTGTAAATAACAATGGCACTGGTGCAGAAGCTCAATGCAAATGGTGAAATGAAACATTTGACAGGCTTTGCGCAAGTAGTCGGTTACATTGGCGAATCAGGCCAATGGTCTCGCATGGGGCGATTCAGAGGTCGTTGCGCTGCTCGGAAGTGATGGTGTCGATGGACGAAGTAGTAGAGTGAGAAATTGAGGGACTGTCATTGTCGTCTGTCAATAGAGAGGGTGAGAGGGATTCGTTGTCAGAATGCTAGCATCCGCTGCGGTAACTCGCGTGGATGTCATAATCCTAAAGGCGAAGTGTCATTGGACAAAGCAGCCTAGAAGATTTTTCAATTATTCGAGCGAACAATGTTCGTGGTGATGTGTGATAAGATCGACAGGGCGGCCATGCAGACAGGGACGAAATATATCAAGTGGCCAACCGATGGTCAGGGCATTCTTTTACCGCTACGGTGTAATTGGCCTTGGCTTTCGTCAGTGTGCGGCTCGCATATGCAATGATATATTCAGCAAATCAGGGCTTCCGTGGTTGTGAGATGCGGAGCATGCTGCTGGAACTGCGGTGACTTGGCAAACGGCAATAACGAGAGCAGAAGGGCCGATTTCCTCAGGCACGGTTGTTTTGATCTCGGCGAGCAGCGTTAGCCAATCCAGCAAGGTGTTCGCCGTGCAAAGGACGACGACGGGACAAAAACTGTTGCTTGAGCAGCTCTTGGTGACTTTAGCTGAGCAAAATGATTTTCGGACACAGACGTGTGATCTTTTTGCAACATGCACATGCAACATGTCGTCATCTGCTCGTTTTACAGCGTTCTCGATTTTATTAGATTCCGTTGTGGTCTCGTTGAGTTTCTTGCACGGATTGAGAATGTCTTCAACGCGGCTTCTTAAAGTTCCTGCCGGTTGTTCTCATTCCCCCAAACGCTGCTAATATCGCCGCGTGTTCATAGCAAGGCAATCAAACACGTTGAGAAAGAAAGTCCGAAACGTTAACCGGCGTCGGGAAATTCGTCTCGAGATTCTTACAGCCGAACCCGGTCACACCCACAAGATTGAAATTCACGTTGTTCACTAAGTAGCATCTGCAGGATCTCGTCGTACGAGAATCAGTCTTCCTCAGGATTTTCATCTGCGCAGCCGAAGAAACCGATTTCCCATAGACGAAGCACACCGGAGCAGACGACTGGTGGTGACGGAATCGCACGCTCGGATGTGTCCTTGGGCACGGTTCATGGAGACGTATTGGAATGAAGTTGCATGGTGGATATTTTCAAAATACCTTGTACAAGCGTCGATTGTTAAACTGTTTTTTTTTCGACGTTCGCAGCGGTGAACTGGCGCTCAGGATTGTCACACCAAAGCCGAGCTGGAGCGGTAATCTCGTGCTTAACGCTGGTGGTAACCTTTCGTCAGCACTCGTTATCTTCACTACAGTACCTTGCTTTATGGCGTTCGAAAACTCAGGTGCCCTAATGTCAAGATATTTCAGATTATTTTCATTCCGTTTCCTTTCCTTAGCACATTGCGATCGGTAAAGCGCTTTTTGGAACCACGCTCACTTCTCCTGTCTGTCCCGAGACGTCAGGAAAACCAGGAAAACTCCCCACCCCAAGATGATGTGTACACACTGATTATGCATAATTAGGCCGGACAACAAAACAACACCTGTTTTAAATTTTTTCTAATTCGACACTTTTGTCTGAACTAACCTTCCGCAATAGGTGAAAATGGTTTCGGGCCATGCCTAGTACACCTGTCTGTTACGCGACGTCACAAAACAGGGGAATCTCACCAAGCCCCATCAACATGTGTGCATTAAAAATGCATTATCATGTCAAGAAAAGCTGAAGGTTTTTTTTTTTAAATAGGGGGGAATACCCCATTCCGAGTGGAATAAAAGATGGCTGCCCACTTATCTCCCCGGCGATCTTTACTCAGAGGTGCCGGTGTGAACTATTTCTTTGCATATATTAACAATTTTGCATGGTGGTATAACGTTGCGCATGCCTTGCGGCACGTATACAACATCGCTCTGGCTAATATTTTTCACTGATGATCCTTTTTGGCGGCATCTTACTGCCCCGTTTCATACCGCTGCAACCGTGGACGAACCACCGCAAGGAATGCAAAGGCAAGCCGACCAATCGTAGACGCCAGCACAAGTATTCCTGACCCAGTTATCTACTTTCACTGTGTTAATTCAGCCCGGCCGAAACACTCTCTTCCTCTGCGTCCTCAGCCATCTCGTCAGCCAATTCCGTAAGGAAATCATGTCCCGGTAGACAATGGTATCCGCTTTGAAAACAAAAAAATGTCCCCTCCTATAAACAAGAATATGAACGTAAACTTTATTATCAAATCGATAAGATTTGAGTCCGGCGTACTTTTAGTGGGTCTGGGCACCCGCCGCGGACGCGGTTCCGAGACCTATAAACAAGAATGTTTTATTGGGCTGTTTAAACAACCTTGCGGGTCACCGCTTTGGATTTCGTGGGTGGTTACGTAAACTTATAGTCAGCAGGTTGGAATAAAATCTGAATGGAATAACTTTATGTTATATCGTCCTAGGTTTCGCTCAAGTAAACGCCCCGTGTACACTACAAAAGAGAACATTGCAGCGTATCAGGAGTAAAAGACAATTGATAAAGCACTCATTCAGCCGCAGCGTTAAGAGGCTATTGGGAACCAAGAGTCAATAAAATCTGGTAATATTTTGAGGGCGAAATGTGTTTAGCAAACTTTAGTTCTTCATGTGCTCATTTTACAGTACTGAAAGTGAACAAACCTTTCTTTCTTACACTAGATGTACACCATACGACTGCCTCACTGTCCGGTTACGATGTGCCTTATCCAGGCTGCTGCGGAAAAGTTTACCGATAACATATTTTGATGAGTGAACATTGCTGAGAAGCTTGAAATTAAATAAAGATTTCCTACGTTTGACAAATCCTCGATTTGAATGTTCTCATTCAATGTAATATTTCTGCATTTCACCGGTTCACGATCAATAATCGCTTATATTCCCGGGAGAGGAGATGTGGGCCTAGGCATTTTCACATGATGAAATTTCAGAGATCTAGTGTGTACTCGCGAACACCAAATTGTAAAAAAAGGTGTTTTTCAAAACGTGATAATCAAAGCAGTAATCTAGAGTAGCCAGTAAAATATATTTTCATGCACGAGGTGACCTGTCCGATCTGTTTGAGCGTAGAACTTCAGTACCCGGCAGACAATACCCCAGACACACCTAAGCAGTATGCACGCTCTATTTCATCGTGTACGCTATATTACTGTTCATTGGTTCACAACTTCATCCAACTATAAGTATTCTTGCGTTATAGTTCTCCATCTACACTCCGTATAGATATCAAGACATTGCGAGTATTCCCTCGTAATCGGTAATAAAATCATAATAACCTGCCTGATATTACCGATAGCGTAAGAAAAAAGTAAAAAAAAAATTCGATAATCAATAAAAGCAACACTCACTCCTTCTGGTGTCTCATACATCCCGAATGAAGTTTTAAAGAAGAAGCAATCTCTCCCATGTCGATGAAAGCAAACGGAAGTTCTTGCAACAAACTCGAAAAGCGTGTAAAGTTTTTGTTGCCAATGAGATTATATAAGAAGAAATAAGTTATTTAAAATATGAGCAATACTCAAATTATGTTAACTCTAGCTTATACAACATATCCAAACATTGATTTTTTTTTATCTGCATAGGGTGACAGCAACACAGACTCACAACCCCCCCCCCCCCCCCCCAGTTCACGGCTATCTATAATCGTTTTGATTATATCCTCCATTGCCGACTATTAATCCGTATTTTCCGCTTGGCGAGGTATCATTCCATATCCTTGTCATTTTCGTACTACATCGGCAAGTCGAACATTTGCCAAGTTTGTTTTTTTTTCGAGAAGCAGTTACAGTATACCCAGATCTTAGATTCGCCACATCCATCTGATGTCGGCTAAGAAGACTGTCTTCAACGCTCTTTATCACTCGTGAGCGTTATACATGAGAAAACGTGGTGACTGTTAGGATAATTACGCAGGCAAATTTTGAAGCATGCGTATCAAGTATGCGTTAAACGCAGTGTATTTGGCCTAGCATAAGTTTGAGATGTCTAGAATAATTAAGTCTTTAGAAATAGTCATTTAATTGTCGTGTTCTGAGAATTTCTTTACATTTCACAAGGCATGTAGCTGCGCTCCACGGTCTCCGCCTTTAACATTGCTTAACATAGTGTTTATATTTCGTTCAAGTAGGAAGCAGGTTATGAGTGAAAATAGATTCATGTTTCATCTGTGTAGGTTGATTAGCGCATCGTGAAAGGCTATTCCAAGAATTCTATTCTATTCAGGCGTTATGAAGAATGTTTCTCGGAGTTCTAAAAAAATGCAAAAGCCACCAACATCGATTTCAGTGTAATGATTTCAGTGTAATGTAAGGAATGTCATGTGTAATGCATGATAAGTTCTCCGGCGAGTTGATGTTTGCTGTAAGGCATTATTTCTATGACTCAAAATTCAGAAAAGGAGGGACTTGTGATAGGAAAGAGCAGATAAAAAGGCGGTAAATATTATTCAATTCCACAAAGCTGCGGTAGAAACTGCGTCGGGCAAACTGGCCGTAGCTTCAACGACCGAAGGACGGGACGTGCAATGAGTATCGAGAAAAGATGGAGTGCGCATCTTTCAGCGCATTGCCGACCTTGCCTTTGTGAACCACGGTTTTCTTATGTCAGGATCCGGTGCAAAATCCCCAATAAAGCTGCGCGGGAATTGTCATATCATCGAAATAAACAGCACAACTCTTTCAGGCAGACCGTAGGAAAGGAAGACGCATACAACCGCTGAATGGCTTCCTTTCCTACAGTCTGAGCAAAGCCAGACCTTAATTTCTTTGCATGGTGCCTAAATGCAGTTGATAAGTTCTTGCCGTTGACGGCTTTCCTCTGCGCTTCACCACCCCTTGTTGTCGCGCGTTTGCACTGTTTAGGTGTTATATGTATTGCATCAGAATAAACAGCTACGAGGTAGCGCCTCCCTTTCTGTCTCCTCTTTATTTTAAGTAGATTTTCTTTTTCGGAATTCTTGCGCTATGAACATCATATCTAATAATGTTCAGCATAACGTATGGCGACACTCTCTCGGCACAGGCTTCGAAGCTTCGCAAAAAATTACTTCATCCTCGTTGTTTCCCTTTTTTTTCATGTGTCATGCGAGGGTCGTAGTTGGCTTATCCGGTGTCGTCAGTAATCTTGACATTGCACATTCTTCATAGTTTGCGAAAATAATTTCCATGTTATCGGTAATGTCTAATCAAAGCACACACGTTGAATTAACATCCATGAGATGTGCTTGGTTGGACTTATGACTCACCTATGAGGCGTTCCTTATTAATGCGTTAACATTCTTAGGATACTTCACGCATTTCCAAGTGGCTAACTATCAGTCTTTGTATGTATGTATGTTCATCTTTAAGCGGTTTCCCGCCTACCGGGGTGACTGGGTAATCCATGGTTGAATTGGAAGTGCACTCGGCTGCTGTGTTAAGGAAAAAGGGTTCGAAATTTCGGTCACTTTGTTTGTTCCAATGAATGCACATGTACCACTCATCAACGAAGTTCTTTCACGGCGACATGGATCTCTGTATAGATCAGGGAATGCACAGGTACCGCTGTTGAATGCAACTATGTGACCCCGTATTGGAGCAATCGGTATGTGTCACTCGGTCTGTGCTGGTCGTAAAAACATGTCGCAGTTGCGCCCGAAAGGCGAAGCACCGATTGCGATAGCAAATTAGTAGACAATTATATTGCTACACGCGTGTTGTATTTGGTTGTTTGAACGAGGCGCGCGGGCGCCATCGCTCGAGAAAAGTGGAGCAAGAACGAACTGGGCTCGCGCTGTGAATCCAACCGGTCAGCGCTGCAACCGCTCTCCTAAATATATTCTGTAAATAGTTGCTCGTCTAATTGACTCGTCCTTCGCGTAACATTGTGGTGGAGGTGCAACCATCCCGGTCCTCGCCACGGAGCTCCGAAGCGACCGCATCGTCTCAGCCATGGCTTCCGATGGAACCACCCCGTCGCCACCTACACGTGCGGCGCCAACCACAACGTACGTCACGGTTCCCAGTCTCCGTGATCCTGGAACATTCTCCGCTCAAAATGGCGTTGACGTCAACGACTGGCTCGGCTCAGCATGTATGAGCGTGTTAGCCAAAGCCACCACTGAGACCCTACCATCATGCTTGGTATTGTGATCTTTTATCTGGACGGGACACCGCGTGTCTGGTTTCACGCCCCTGCGGCCAAGCTCTCCAGCTGGGACATTTTCAAAGAGAGGTTTCGCGACCTATTTGGAAACCCATCAGGTTTCCACCCAACATGCTACGCGAAAAGAGCTTGCCACCCGTGTCCAGTCATTGACCGAATCGTATGTCTCTTACATACAGGAAGTGCTCGCGCTTTGCCGGAAAGTCGACGAGCACATGGCCGAAGTTGACAAGGCGGGCAATATCCTAAAAGAAATCGCAGACGACGCCTTCAATTTGCTCGTCTATAACAACATTTCTACTGTCGACGCCATCGTCAAAGAATGCTGTCACTTCAAGGTAGCCAAAAGCCGCCGCGTCGTCCCAAACGCAACTGCCACGTCCTCTTGCTCCGCTCTTACCGCCACACGACCATTTCAAGAGAATGTCACACGTATTGTTCGCCGAGAGATTGAAGCGGCGAGACCGGCCCCACTTTCGCCACCACCTCTTGATGGTACCTTTGACTAAGTGGCTCCGGCTATTTCCGTTATTCAAGCAGTTGTGCGGCAAGAAATTGCAAACCTTGGAATCCCTACCGCCTGCTCTGTTTCCAGACCTGATTCCCATGGCCAGAACCTACAATGATCAGTATTTCCCTCCCAGACCACGCAATCCTGCTGAATGTCGAAACCCAGATGGTAAACCGACATGCTTCAGCTGCCACCGAGTTGGTCATGTATCCCGCCACTGCCGCAACCCCTGGATGCCGCCATACAGGAGCTCATTCCCTGCTACTCACCCATACATCGACGCTCCCCGTTATTCACCTCGCCGTCTGTACTCTACTTCTGATGCCCCTGACAGCCGCTCCTCCGTGCGATCAACATCGCCTGAATGCCGTCGCTCCCCGTCACCCCAACCTCGCCGCTTTTCCTCGCCAACCTGCTGGACGGAAAACTAGGCCATGCAGCTCTTGTAGGTAGTGCTGCATCACGTTCGTCCTGTCCAAATGCTCCGTTGACGCTCCTCACGAACACGAACCTAATTTAAGTAGACGTAGATGGTGTTCCGTTGACCGCATTGGTTGGTACTACAGACCAAGCGTCCATAATCTGCGCTAACCTATGTCGTCGCCTCAAAAAAGTTTTGACGCCCACAATCAATCGAGCCGTACGCGTAGCCGATGGCGCCACTGTTGTCGTCAGTGGTATGTGCACTGCTCGCATAGGAATTGCGGCCGCCAAGTTCCAGTCCTGTTCGCCGTGCTGACCTGCTGTCCTCATGACCTAATCTTCGGGTTCGACTTTCTGACGAGGCATTCTGCCCTCATTGACTGTTCCATCGGTACGCTGTGCCTCGAGCGTCCTCTTCATTCAGACGTTCGCCCCCGAACAACCGAACACCCTCCGCGCTGCAACGTTTGCTCGCTTACCTCCAAAAGCCTTACCCTTCATCGAATAGGCCTCAACGGCAACCGTGCCTGATGGCGACTATGTCGTCGCACCTATTCTTGATGTCCTCTTGGTGCGCGACATCTCTGTGCCACACTCCGTCGTAACCGTTGCGCTAATCGGATGTGCCTCTCCTCTCCGTTACGAATTTTGCTTTGACGAAGCAAGTGTTACCTGAAGGCAAAACGGTGGCCACGCTTCGGTGAATGACAGACGACCACGTTACTGCTTTTGCAGCCGACGCGTCTCCAGATCCTCCGATTACCCGCGTGATGCCATGAACCTCCGGACCTCGCACCTGCTCAAGCAGACGTCCTATATCGCCTTTTGTTTTCCTACCGCGACATATTTGACCTTTACAATCGACCACTTTGTCAGACGTCCCTTGTTAAGCATCGGATAAACACTGGTGAATCTGTTCCCATTCACCGCCGACCGTATCGCGTGTCCACGGCAGAGCGGCAAGTTATTCTGCAGGAATTAAACAAGATGCTCGCCAAAGGCACTGTTGAGCCCTCGTCGAGTCCTTGGAGTTGGCGGTCGTGCTCGTCAAAAACAAAGATGCACGTGGAATTTCTGCGTTGATTACCGCCACCTGAACCGAATTACTAAAAAGGACATTCACACTTTACCACGAATCGACGACGCTCTTGATTGTCTTCACGAATCGACGACGCTCTTGATTGTCTTCGCGCTGTCAAATACTTTTCGTCCATAGACCGTCGATCTGGTTATTGGCAGATTTCCGTAGATGAGCAAGACCAAGAAAGGACCGCTTTTGTCACTCCAGATGGCCTCTACCAATTCAAAGTTATGCCCTTCGATATATATGCAATGCCCCCCCCCCCCCCCCCACGTTTGACCGGACGATGGACGCTCTACTTCAAAGTTTCAAGTGGTCAACTTGCCTTTGTTACCTCGACGACGTCCTTGATTTTTCTCCTACATTTGAGATGCACCTTGACCGCGTCGTAGCTATCCTTGACGTCTTCCGCAAGGCTGGGCTCCAATTACACTCATGGAAGCGCCACTTCGGGCGCCGACAGATTACAGTGCTAGGCCATCTCGTCGATGCTTCCGGCGTACAACCCAACCCGGAGAAGGTTCGAGCAGTAACGGCTTTTCCTGTACCTCAGTCTGTCAAAGACGTCCGGCGTATTGTGGGGCTCTGTTCTTATTTCAGACGGTTTGTGAAAGATTTGGCAGCAATCGCTCGACCACTCACTAAACTTTTGAAGAAAGACGTGCCTTTTACGTGGGGTTCCCCTCAGGCTGCCGCATTTTCACGCCTTATTACGATTCTCACGAGTCCACCTGTCTTGGCCCACTTTGACCCGTCCGCACCTACAGAGGTCCGAACCGATGCCAGTGGTTATGGGATCGGCGCCGTCTTACCGCAACGCCAACATGGACAAGACCGTGTCCATGTTGGCGTTGCGCTAAGACGGCGCCGCTAAGACGGAGCCTGTGCTAGCCGGCTCCCGACAACTGCAAAGCGCAACTATTCGATCACCGAGCGCGAATGTCTTGCTCTCGTCTAGGCTGTTTCAAAGTTCCGCCCAGATTTATATGGCAAGCCCAATTCTCAGTAATCACATACCATCATGCGCTCTGTTGGCTTTCGTCGCTCGAGGATCCTACGCACCGGCTCGGTCGTTGGGCCCTCCGACTACAAGAATATCCCTACACAGTGACATACAACTCGGGACGCCAACATCAGGACGCAGACTGCCTCTCTCGCTATGCAGTCGAAGACCCGACCTCTATGTCTGATACTGACACCGACGCCTGCGTTCTCTCTGTATTTTTAGACCTACAACTCCAGATGAAGTGTACGCTTGTTTTATGTCTCTAAAAAACACCCAAGCGCGCGATATCGACGGACTGCAGATAAAGTCGATGAAATTTGTTATCGACACCCTCCTCCCCGTGCTCACTCTCCTGTACAATGTTTGTCTGTCTACTGGAGTATTTCCGTCAGGCATGGAATGTGCAAAGGTTACTGTGTTTAAATCTGGAGACAGAAAGAGCCTTTCAAATTATCGGCCCGTGTCAGTACTTCAAGTAATTTCAAAAGGACTTGAGAAAATCATCTGTAAGCGGGTTGTGCCATTTTGCGAGAAACATTCTCTTTTAACTAAGCACCAATTTGGCTTTCGCCACGGCATGTCAACAGAAATGGCTCTGTTAACGCAAAAAGATCTCATATTGACAGGGTTTGAGGAAAAGAAAACAACACTAGGTGTTTTTGTAGATTTCTCCAAAGAATTCAATAGGCTTAATCATATCACGTTATTTATGAAATTACAGCATTACGGTTTTCGCGGTTTTCCTCTTGAGCTTCTTAAGTTGTACCTAAACAAAAGAAAACACTGTGTCCATATGGGAAATGTTCGCTCAGGTTTATTAAACGTACACGCAAGGGTTTCTCAAGGGAGCATACTAGGGCCCCTAAATTTTATTATATATATATAAAACCTTAATCAACATTAACTATGACGCCCAATTTATAATTTATCCTGACGATACAGCTCTTCCCTTCCAGTCATATCACATAGAAAAGCTGTCACAATTAGCGAACACCGTGTTGCGTAATCTATTCCCGCGGTCTAAAGCAAATTCATTAGATATAAACACATGAAAAACAACCGCAGTACTATTCACTCCTGTACAGAAAAGTGTAAATCCTGATTTGGAAGTGTTTCTTGCCAATGAAAAAAATTGATATTGCAGCTAGTGTGAAAACACTGGGGGTAACCTTCAATCAACATTTAAGTTGGGATGAGCATGTTGATCGCGTAGCTGCAAATATGGCTAGATGGTGTTGTATACATTGTAAATTGCGACACACTCTTCCCCCAAAAATAAAGCTACTGCTTTAAAATTATATAGTCGTTTCTCGTGCAAATTACTGCAGTCTAGTGTGGGGAAAGACGTCAAATAAATTTCAGTAGGCTATCTGTCTTACAAAAAAGAAAGCTTTGCGCCACGTTGCTCAGGTTGCGCATGAAGCTCACACGGGACATCTATTTTCAGCGCTGAATGCTCTTTCCCTTTATCAGCTGCATGATTTCAATCTCACAATAAAATACGTGACTAGCGTAAGACGAAATCATACCAATTTTCTTAATCTTTGCAAGATAGAAAAACCTGGTGAAGTGCAGTACAACATTCGAATCGCGAAATATGGGCGGTTCCTTTTCACGGACTAAGCAAGGGCGTAATAGATTAGTATGCAGAATGCCGGTGTTACTAAACAGCTTTTCAAAAAAGAATATCAATATAAGCACAATTACCCGGCAGAAATTAAAACGACATTATGCACACTGTGAATACACAAGTGCTTATACCATAAACGCAACTTCTCTACAGAACACTTCCTTTCATTTCCGGCAAAATTATCAAATTAGTTATTACAATGTCAGATATTATGTATATGTTTCATGTATATCATGTGTGTGTTCTTATATTTTCTTTTTCTCCTGGAAATTTGTCACTGCCAAATACAATCAGGGCCAGAGCACTTGTCAAGCTGCTGGAACGCAGCTTTTTGCTCCGCTCCTGGCATTTTGTCTTTGTAAGAACTGAAAGCGAAATAAAGTGTCCGTCCGTCCGTCCGTCCGTCCGTCCGTCCGTCCGTCCGTCCGTCCGTCCGTCTGTCTGTCTGTCTGTCTGTCTGTCTGTCTGTCTGTCTGTCTGTCTGATCATCATCGACCTGGAATCGTGACTTGCAAATCGTGAGGCGGAATGCAAAAAAGTAATCTGACCATCTTCAAGCGACGGCAAACAACATCACCTTGGTTCTGTCCAGCTACGTGGTATTTGCATATTTTTAAATCTTGGTGCATGATAGTTGGGACACCCTTCATGTATAGTACGCTACGGGCACTGCGTGCACACAACGGTGCTTAATTCTCTTAAGTCTCTTAATTCACTTGCATGACAAGCTATGGCATGCGAACCACAAGACATCAAATTTAGGCCGCGCTGTTATGTCGCTTTCAAATGATCGAAAAGCGCAGGCAACCACTCGAAACACAGAAACACAGCCCCCCTTACGTGCTCTCCTTCCAAATTAACACTACAAAAGATTTGCAACGTGCCGCAGGATACATTGTTCGCGCCATTCAATATATCGCGAAATGAAGACACGCGCAGAGCTGCGCTCAAATTTCGTATTAAGGAGCATGGCAATCATCGGTGAATATTGTAGTATTTACCAGTGAAACAGACAGCCACTACGAAAGCAAGATATGTTCGTGATATCACCGAGCGCACGTTGCTTTACGACTCGTATTTTCCTTCTTTGTTTCAGAGCTGAATGAAACGCGAACTTCAGTTTGCGGTCCCAACAAGCAAAATTGCGAGCCAGCTCTATAAGAGTCTACAAAAAATGAAGAAGGTATGGTTGTTAATAGTGCTGTCATTATCAACGTCCGTTTTGCATCATGCTTCGGCCAGGTACTGCGACTATAAGGAGAGCTTACACCGCTTTTGGAACGGTGAGTTCCCTTATTCTGATTTATTCAAACCAAATCAGACCCTCTACTGCGAAGACAGGAGGGAGAAAGAACGTCGAATAAGAGGAAAAGCGCAGATTTTAACCGCCGGAGCATGTACACCCGTTAGCAAAAGTATACAGACCAGGGATTGCGCGAAAAAGCCGATTTTTTCCTCTGCCTATGAACGCAACTTGAAATTGAGGGCTGCAGTCAAACTTGACACTGCGAGCTTTTCAGTGTAATCATCAATGCAAGTTTATGCTTGTAAATACGAAGACATTCCCATTTTGCGGCCACCCTGTGGTCCGTATACTTTTGCTCACGGGTGTACCTGGCCTGCTATACCCCGCATAGGTTTTAAGGGGAAACACGCACAAAATTCATAAAAGGTTGTATACAAGAAATAATTTATATATACCATAAAATTATAACGCACTTCTCAAATCACGCGACGAGAGCGACCGCCAAAGTTCCCTATAAAGTCCAAGTGCGATAAGATCCTATCGCGCTTCGCGCACTGTGTGCTTTAGGTTCGAGTAAAAGCGCGTGAGGGTGAGACAAGAAAGATGGTGGCTTCACAAGTGCCGTCTTCCCGCGCGAGCAAAGGGACAGATAGGGAGGGGTCGAGCTCGCGGTAACGCGATCAAGCGCGCTTCTCGGCCGTGGCTGCAGATGACTGCAAGTGCGGCTGAGCGCTCACGCAGCCGCGCACCCTCTACTTTAGAGGTCATCTGCTGCGTGTGCAAAGAGTGGGCCTGCCGAGACGGCGTGGCATTATGTAAGCTGTCTTCCCGCATGTTTAGCACTGGAGTAGGTTGCGCAATCTCTAGTTTGGGAGACCCGTTGACTCGAGAGGCCGACGAAGCATTAGCTCCCCACTGCCGGCGCTTTTCATGATGGCGTCGTGCCAGTGCGGGCGACGCTATTAGCCGCGGGGATCGGAGTGGACGAGAAAGCGTGGCTGGCTTCGCTTAATTCGTACAGCAGATGTGAAGATATCGTCGACGTGGCATGAAACCGTATCATTCGTCGCCGACTGTCAAGTTCAGCAAAATGAACTGTTTTCTCATTTCAAGTTTGCTTTTTTTGATAGCCCGATAATTCGGAAAATTTTGCGGCCCTGCCCCGTGTAAGAAAAATCGCTCGGCGAAAAAAAAGTCGAATTTCAATACAGCGGAATTTCGATATAACGAAGCATATTGCTGATTTCACCGACTTCGTTATATCGACGTTTAAGTGTATTACCGTGTATATTGTACACCAAGGATCATTCGACGTAGCAGGGTCTGTTGGCTTCATTGATTACTGAGGGAAAGCTGAAACTTAAGTTTAAACTTAAGTCCAGTCTATGGAGGCAATTGTGGCAATGATTTGTTCTTGCCCAAGTTGTTTCCTGGATTATTGTCATCGAATGTGAACGGGCTGTAATACGATTTCGTAAAAACGTGATTCGTATCGAAATGCCTCCTGTGCTTGGCAAGTTCACTTTTGCAAGGTGTGGGACCGAGCAAGGTGTGCACATCAACATCATCTGTGACGGTGCGCATAATTCGACCGCGGACAAAGGACGGACCGGCATTTGACTCTGTGGACAAGTCCTTATCTCCGTCGAGCCTTTCCGCCCTTTTTACAGTCAAGCTGTTAACGGCTAGGTTCCAGGAGATCGCGTCCGTGGGCCAACCGTCGTGTACAACAATTTCGGCTCCATGCGCGTGGTGATTGGACTCCATGTGCGTGGCGGTTTCCCACCAGTTGTGCCTTAGCACATGTGTCAAAACGGATGATGGAAGGCCCATTGTTATACCCATCACCACCGCCGATGCCTCGTTCACAAATGTCGCGATACTCGGCGGTGGCACGTCCCACCAATCATTGTGCCGCTTTGTCTCGTGACGTAGAGATCGCGCTGTTATCAGCAGTCGCCCTTTGGACTCGCTATGGGACGGATGCTTGTTTAACTACATCATCCAGGACCCTGACGGTGCCGTGCAGTGTGCCGCGGCTATGAACGCTATGGCTCATGCGCTAGTCTATGACGATGGGGCGGACTTGGCGCAGCAAACGCACTACTTGGCCATCGCGCCGGGCGAAAACACGACGCCGGTGTCCTTGCTCTTAGGCGAACATACCGAAATGTTCAATATACTCAGTAATGATAATATATAAGTTCGCTATAGCAATATTCACTGTAGCAGACCCACCATAGTCACAGCTTCGCTGGCATCCATCTTCACAGTAGTCGAAGGGCTCTGAATTTTTCTGCTGTCGCGCTCTGCACATCATTTTCGCTTCAGCATCAGCTTGTTCATTGCCTTGTTCATTGCAACATGCCCAAATGATAAACTTTTTATATCAAAATGACTGTTAGTGCAAACGTTGCGCGCGTTGCGCCCATTTTCCGGCAGACGCGGCACGTGGCCCTTCTAAGTCCACTCCGCAACGTTTGGTGGCCAAATTCGAGACGACCGGTACGGTAAACAATCAGCCAACACCCGTACGTCAAAGAAACGCCGGATCGGCCGAGAGCATCGCCGCGATCTACGAAAGTGTGCAGGAGAATCCGAGGCAGTCAATTCCTCGCCGTGCACAAGACCTCGGCCTTTCGCAGACTTCAACTTGGCGAATTTTGCGTCAGGACTTGGGCCTACACCCGTAGAAGATCCAACTGACCCAGGAGATGCTCAAAGTTAATGACCATAGACAACGCCGTTTGTTCGCTGAGTGGGCGTCGGGCCGTTTGGAAGAGGACACCACTTTTCGCCGAAAAATCATCTTTAGCGACGAGACGCATTTTCGGATGAATGGCTATGTTAACAAGCACAATTGCCTTATATGGGACGACGCCAACCCACACGAGATTCCCCAGCTAGCAATGTATCCACAAAAAGTTACTGTTTGATGTGAATTTTGGCCGGCGGCGTCATTGGTCCGTACTTTCTTGAAAACGACGTTGGTGAAGCCGTCACCGTCAATGGCGAGCACTACAGAACGATGATAACTGATTTCTTTTGGCACAAATTGAACGATATGGACACGACATGTGGGTCCAGCAGCATGGCGCTACGTGCCACCCAGCGGACGCCCCGATGGACATTCTGCATGAACGAATTGAGGCTATGGTTATCTCTCGCAGAGGTGACGTGGAGTGGCCACCAAGATCGTGCGGTTTGACCCCGCTAGACTTTCTCTTGTAGAGTTTCCTGAAGTCGCATGTCTAGGTCAATAAGCCGCAATCGACCGATGCCCCTAAAGTCAGCATAGACCAGACCATCCCTCAAATTCAGCCGTATCTATGTGGCAGAGTCATTGAAAATGGGACCACTCGGATCCGTGCCATCGTGAGAAGCCGCAGCAGGCATTTCAACGATGTTATATTCCGTACATAATGGCATACATGGGCCTTTCGAATAAAAAAAGAATTTGGATAATACCTCACTTATAGCTTATTTTATTCCATTTCATTCGTATGTTGTATAGCAATAACCATTCGTATCTTGTATAGCAATAACCTACACAATAATTACAGACGGTATGCTATAAGCATGCTCATAGACATATTATATTGGTGAAGTACAGTAACAGTCTCTTTCTGAAACATTCGCCGAAAATAAATATCACACATAATTGAACTCCGTACATAAGAGCTCATTTCGAGAACCTGATTTTTATACTATCACCCCAGTAACTTCGTAGATACAATTCTGTCGCAATTCGTGAGCATAGTGCACTGTAGTGATAATGGTTTATTTGATCCGCCTATATATGCGTGCACAAAATACTGAATCAGTCGATATGTGGGCGAGGCAACAGCAGCGACGGCAGTATGCTCATCCGCACTCTGCTTTTTGCCAAGTCTTCTGCCCTGCTGATCGAACCATCTACTTCGCTGCGCCGGTTGTAGAACCCTGCGACCTACAATCTGGCCTACATGTTTCACGGAAACTTGTTCAGCACGTGGATTGCTTCTGCTTGAGCCTGGACAGTTCTATCTCCTTGATGAAACCTCGAGACAGCTCCTCTAACTGTCGAAGGCGGTTCTCAATCACCACCGCCTCACCTATCGACATTGGTACAGCCTCCAGACGAACGCAATTTCACGGGCACGTGTTCTCCACGTCGCACCGAGTCACGTGTCCCAGTAGGAAACAGGTCGCCGCAGACACACTCTTCGGTACCATCTAGTCCGCCTGTAAGCAGGCAGGCCGTGCTATTCGACTACCACAGTGCTTCAGCTTATCCACAACAACCCGGAACTTTGACCTCGCTGGATTACGGTGGCGGCGTTCGTGTCCGGCGAGACAACGTTGACGACACAACGTCGTTCCATGGTTTGTCTAATTGCGCTCCAAGCAATCCGTATTCCTACGTCATCGAGTCGTGTGCCAAGAGTTGAGGCAAGCCTTATCCTCACCAGCTCTATGTCCAGAGGCACGTCCATTGAGCTATGCCGACGTGGTCCGACGTCCTCCCCCTTCACTGGAGGTACCGCCATTTCAGCCACGCACCGTTCCCGTGCCGTGGTGGCAACGGGGTCTGTGCGACGACCTCCTGTCCGCCGTACTGACTTATGGAGCACGGCCGACCGTCGACCACTATGTTTCCACTGCGGGGAACCTGGCCATATTGCCCGTTACTGTCCCTATCAAGATGCTGGGGTGGGAAGATTTTCGCCTGCCGTTTCTCTGCGCGTTGACGACTGTTGTGCCCCGAACCGTGATCACCTGTCGACCAGCCAAGCACCTTCACCATGTAGTCGCTGGCAGTCCCGGTCACCAGTACGTTACACTTCCCCAAACCGCCAGAGTTTCATTGACGTCGTCAGGGCTGCTCGTTCCCCTAATGGCAGCGACCTCGGGGGGCAAGGTTGCCCAGTGTCGAGACGCCAAAAATACCCCGTACGCTACCCACGAAGACGATATGACGACGACGAATACTAATGCCGACGACGTTGCCCGTGCCAATCTCAACATTCTGATAGATGGACATCACGTCACAGCACTTGTTGATACTGGCGCAGAATTCTCGATCATGCGGCAAGAGCTGGCCGACCGCATTCGGAAAGTGAGGACGCCGTGGACCGGGCCACAAATAAGTGCCGGTGACCAGCTAATGACACCAACGGGAACATGCACCGCTCGAATCCACATCGGTGATTCCAGCTTTGTTGCCACTTTCGTCATTCTCCCCGACTGCTGCAAAAACCTCATCTTGGGGATGGATTTTCTGCGAGATAACGGCGCCGCCATAACCGTTCCGGAACGTATGGTGACATTTTCTGCAAGCCTCTATGTCGATACCATTCATGACGGGCAACATGAGCGTCTGCGAATCTCCGACGATGGGACCATTCAACCGCGCTCCTGCCGCCTTGTATCTGTCTCATGCCAGAAGCCCTACCATGGGAATCTGATCGCGGAGCAAATCGTTGCCCTATTGCTCACGCAAGGCGTTTCGATTTCTAGAGGCGTACTCGACATGACTCATGGGCATGCGGAAGTCCTTCTCACGAACTTCAGCAACGAACGCCGTCACGTCCATAAATGCACCGCAATTGCGTACTGCGGCGACATCACCCAAGTAAAAGATTGTTTCACTGTACAACGTCAAGAAACGACCGTTCCGGCCTCGACAGGTTTGTCTGTCGACGTCAGCTCCACCTTGTCGCCTTCCGAGAGACAGCGCCTCTTAGAGCTGATACATCAGTTCGAAGATTGCTTTTCCACTACGTCAAAGGTCAAACAAACACCACTGACCAAGCACCGTATAATCATGGATACCACTGGCGTCGATTACACAAAACCTCTACCCTGTAGATGGAAAGGAACGTGAAGAGATTCGAAGGAAGTGACGAAGATGCTCGAGGATGACCTCATGCAGCCTTTGAACAGTCCCTGGACGTCACCCGTGGTCTTGGTCAGAAAGAAAGACGGCAGCTTGCGCTTCTGCATCGATTACCGCAAATTAAACCAAGTCACGAAGAAATACGTCTACCCGCTGCCACGCATAGACGATTCGCTGGTCATGCTGCGGCATGCACGTTATTTTTTATCAATGGACCTACGAAGCGGGTATTGGCAGATGGAGGTCGATGAGATAGATCGTGAGAAAACTGCCTTCGTGACTACTGACGGTCTCCAACTCCGACGCAAGTACTATTGGCCAAAGGTACCCGCTGCTGTGAAACATCATGTACAAACGTATGCCGACTGCCAAAAGCGCAAACCACCTACCGGCAAGCCTGTAGGTCTCTTAACTCCAGTCGAGGTACCATTCTCCTCAGTACCTCAACAAAGTACGTACTCACTACTCACCAGGAAAGCCTTTCGCCCAAGTTGAATGGACTTCCTGGACCCATTTCCAACTTTTGCAGCAGGCAACAGATGGATCATTGTCGCAACCGATTACCTGACGCGCTACGCAGCGGGGCACAGCAGCCGAATCAGCTCATTTTTTGATCGAAAACGTCGTCCTTTGGCACGACGCCCAAAAGTAGTCATCACAGACAGGGGAACTACCTTCATTGCAGAACTCCTTCACTCAGTTCTCAGAATCAGTGGTACAAGCCGCCGGAATACAACCGCATATCATCCGCGGACCAGCGGACTAACCGAGCGCCTTAATAAGACCCTCGCAGTACATGCTGTGCATTTAGGAAGACGTGGAACACAAAAACTGGGATCAAATTTTGCCTTACGTAACCTTCGCATACAATACCGCTCGACAAGAAACTACTCGAATGACACCCTTCAGCTTGGTCCACGGTCGCGAAGCCACGACGACGTTTGATGCTATGCTGCCGCACGAGTGTGAAGACGCACCTACCCACGTTGATGAATTTACTCAGCGCGACGAAGAAGCCAAGCAGCTTGCCCGCGTACGTACCTGTCATCTGCAAGACCAAGATGCAAAATGGTACGATCTTCGACACAGGTCCGTTCTCTACACTCCCGGTGATAAAGTATGGGTTTGGATGTCCATACGCCATAATCTATAAGAAGAGAGACTTTAAAGAATTGAAGAATTATAGACCCATTAGCTTGCTTTCAGTATTGTATAAAATATTCACCAAGATAATTTCCAATAGAATCAGGGCAGCACTTGACTTCAGCCAACCAAGAGAACAGGCTGGCTTCAGGAAGGGATATTTTACGATGGATCATATCCATGTCATCAATCAGGTAATCTGCGGAGTACAATAAACCTCTCTATATGGCTTTCATAGATTATGAAAAGGCATTTGATTCAGTAGAGATACCAGCAGTCATAGAGACATTGCGTAATCACGTAGTACAGGAGGCATACATGAATATCTTAGCAAACATCTACAAGGATTCCACAGCCACCTTGGTTCTCCACAAGAAAAGTAGAAAGTTACCTATCAAGAAAGGGGTCTGGCAAGGAGACACAATCTCTCCGATGCTATTCACTGCATGCTTAGAAGAAGTATTCAAGCTCTTAGGCTGGGAAGGCTTAGGAGTGAGGATAAACGGACAAAGTCTCAGCAACCTTCGGTTTGCAGATGACTTTGTCGTATTCAGCAACAATGGAGACGAATTATAGCAAATGATTGAGGACCTTAATTCAGAAAGCGTAAGAATTGGGTTGAAGATGAATATGCAGAAGACAAAGCTAATGTTCAATAGCCTGGCAGGGGGACAAGAATTCAGTATCGCCAGTCAGCCTCTAGAATGTGTAAAGGAGTACGTTAATCTAGGTCAATTACTCACAGGGGACCCTGACCACGAGAAAGAAATTTACTGAAGAATAAAATTGGGTTGGAGTGCATACGGCAGGCATTGCCAAATCCTGACTGGGTCGGACCACTGTCGTTGAAAAGAAAAGTGTACAATCATTGCATTCTACCGGTGCTAACATATGGGGCAGAAACTTGAAAGTTAATAAAGAAGCTCAAGAACAAGTTAAAGACCGCACAAAGAGCGATGGAACGAAAAATCTTAGGACGAACGTTAACAGACAGGAGGAGAGCGTTGTGGATCAGAGAACAAACGGAGATACCCGAGATTCTAGTTGACATTAAGCGGAAGAAATGGAGCTGGGCAGGCCATGTAATGCGTAGGATGGATAACCGGTGGACCATTAGGGTTACAGAATGGATACCAAGAGAAGGGAAGCGCAGTCGAGGTCGGCAGAATACCAGATGGGATGATGAAGTTAGGAAATGTGCAGGCGGAAGTTGGAATACGCTAGCGCAAGACAGGGGTAATTGGAGATCGCAGGGAGAGGCCTTAGCCCTGCAGTGGACATAAAATATAGGCGGATGATGATGATGATGCCGCCGTCATGGACTTTCCGAAAAAGTGATAAGACGGTACAGAGTGATCCAACGCCTGAGCGACGTGACCTAGGAGGTCGTTCCTGACAGTGAGAATAGCTCCAGTCGGCCGCAAGCACTTACCTGAAGTTATGTATGTGGTGCAGATGAATCCGTATCTGTCGAACTAAGTTTCGTTTGTTCTTTTTGGTTGTTTTTTGTTGTTTGATTTTGCGAGTGTTACTGTTCTGTGCCTTTGTACACCGCCCTCATATGCTTAAGTTGCGTATCGGGACGATGCTTCCTTCGAAGGGCCGCAAATGCCGCGCCTGTACTCCGATGAAGAAAAGGACAATGCGAATATGCATGAACGTTTTTATCAAGGCGCAGTGAAGAAGAAAACGCGGTAGCGCGCAGTATTAAAAAGGCGACCTGCTGCTGTTCCTCTTGATCAGTGCTCTTCGACCTCTGTTTTTGACGTTGCGACAATATTATTAAGGATGAATATCACGGCCAAGGCAAACAATGCCAGTGATTTTTACTATAATGTTATGTGAACTAACTTATTGTGAAGTAACCCTAGAAAATTCTGTGCTGCAATTTTTCCTAACATAAATTCTAGCAATACTTTTTTGGTTAACAATGTGCCCTCTGGTGATCTTAAGTTAATCGCCACTGCAGTTAAAGCGCATTTCCAATCTCTTTTCACAATAGACAACCGCGAAATTCCTCCTTACTGCAGTGATGTGCATCCTCTTATTGAAGATGCTTTTGTCTCTGAGGATCCTTAACGTTGATATGAAAAAGAGCTGCGGCCCAGATGAGATTCCCAATACTTTTCTGCGTCGTTATTCTCTTTAGTGGTATCGCTACCTAATGCTTATACTCAGGAAATCGCTATGGAAAACAGCAATACTTATTTCGTTGCATAAATCTGGCGACAAACAGTGTCTGTCAAATTACAGGCCGATCTCTCTTACATCCTACTCCTGCAAAATGTTGGAGCACGTACTACACAGGCTTATTTCTGACTACCTTGTTAATAACAATATTTTATTTCACTTTCAACACGAGTTTCGGTGTGGTTACAGTACTATTACTCAATTGATAGAATTTAGACACGACATTGTCCGTGCGCTTGATTTAGGTTACCAAATTGATTCCATCTTTATCGACCTCTCGAAAGCTTTTCATACAGTTACTCACTCTAAACCTTTATGCAAGCTTGACTCGATATTTAGAAATCCCTCTTTTGTTAACTGGATCGCTAGTTTTCTCAGTGGCAATTCACAAAGCGTTTGTTTCAGGAACACTAACTTTTCTGCTGTTGACGTAAATTCCTGTGTATCGCAGGGTTCTGTACTAGGACCATTCCTCTTTTTGCTGTATATTAATGACTTATCTTCTAACATACGCGGACGACTGCGTGCTTTACCAAACTGTAAACTCACCTAAAGATCATATTCTTCTAAATGATTCTTTAGACAATTTCTGCCAATGGTGTAAAACCTGGCAAATTACTATAAATTTCAAGAAATCCGTGGACATGTCATTTTGTTTCCACCCACGTTTCCTTATGCATTTAACGGTTGTGCACTGAAGTGTCCAAATATACATACCTGGGTCTTTATTTTACTAATAACACGTCATGGTCTCATCATATAAATTATATTGGCCACAAAGCACTTAAAAAGCTGGGCTACTTAGGGCGTATACATTGCGCACAGCTCCTTTAAATACTAAAGTAGTCACTTACAAATCAGTTATCCGGTCACTTATGGAGTACGCCTGTGTGCTATTGAATCCACATAAGAAATCGGACACCATGAAGTTGGAAATGGTTCGGAAAAACCTATCCGGTTTATCTACCGTCGATATGAGAGGAACTTTTCTCTTTCTTCTAAGCTTTCAGATGTAAATGTAACAACTATCAGCATCCGTCGCAACATAGCATTCATTAATTAACTCATCGAACACTTTTTGACTCAGCACATACATAAAATTTGTGGAACGTTCCTCATCTAGGAGGTCTGACTATCTTAATATTGTACCATATCGGTCGCGAACTGAAGCGTTTAAGTATAGTTTTTTTTTTCCTTTAACCATTGAATATTGCAACCCGCCGTAGTGGCTCAGTCAGCTAAGGCGTTGCGCAGCTGAGCACGAGATCGCGGGATCGAATCCCGGCCGCGGCGGTCGCATTTCGATGGAGGCGAAATGCAAAAACGCCCGCGTGCTTGCGTTGTAGTGCACGTTAAAGAACCCCAAGGTGGTCAAAATTAATCCGGAGCCCTCCACTACGGCGTGCCTCAAAATCAGAACTGGTTTTGGCACGTAAAACTCTAGAACGAACGATTGAATATTGCAACTCTCTGCCTGGTGCTATTCCTTCCTTTCCGTCGGACGATTTCTTGCTCAAGCTTGAATGGTATTGATCTGTCTTTTGTGTTGTTTGTTTTTTTGCTCTCGGGCTGCTTATATTTGCACTTTGTATACGCTCTACAACTGTATAATTCCCCATTCATGCCATAGCCCTAACAGGGCTGCAAAATGTAAAAATTAATAAAAAATAAATAATTATATAATATAACAAGAGAAAAAAATTAACAAGATTACCACGTGGCATCTATATACCTACTGAGGCAATCACGTTGACACAACCTCCAAGAATTTTCACTCGCATAGTGCAACCACCTGCTGCTTCACACGTTCCCTCCTTCATACCTTCATTACCTAAGCGATCAAGCTATTTGTAAGTGCTTCAGCTTGGTTTGCTGTGTAGTGGTTTACGACTTCTCGCCCGTTTTTCTTTCCTACTTATTTTAACAGCGTAGCTGTTTAAGCCGGCCGAAAGTCCATGATGCGTCGGAAAAAATGTGGGCCGATCCTGGTGGCTGTGCAGAAAGGGTCCAAGCGCAATGGCACATTCTCCGGTGAACTAGCGAAGCTGAGCGTGGCTTAGTCTAGCTAGGCATGGTTGGGACTACTTAAGCTTAGTCAGTCATCGATAGTCAATCAATAGCCAATCCATAGCTAATTGATAATCGATCAATAATCAATAAATTCCGTAAAATGATGGGGATAACTTGGCAGTGCATATACTAGCCTGAATACGTGACCAATACCTTGCGATAGCCAATTGATAGCCATTCAATAGCTAATCGATGATCAACAAATTATCAATAAATTCCGGGAAATGCTGGGGATGACTTGGTAGTACATAGCCTAGCCGAAATACGTGCCCAATACCTTGCGATAGCCCATCAATAGCCATTCAATAGCTAACCAATAATCCATGAATAATCATTAAAATCCGGAAAATTCTGGAGATGACTTGGTAGTGCTTTGCCAAGCCCAAAAGCCAGGACTAGCTAGGTGCCCATCAGCTCCGCTGTCTCTTTAGCATTGCACCTCCAGCGCAAGCTACGCTAATTTTCTTTTCAATTGGCCTCCGCTTCACCGAGGACGCTCAACCGTGTTTCCAGTAGATTTCAGAAAATATTATCTACTGTGTTGACTCTCTTTTTGAGTCACTCAATCAATCAAATAATGTATCGCACTACAGCACCCGCTGTTCCGTCAAGCTAAGTTCTGCCTTTCTTACACTAATTATTCCACTGAATAATGTAACGTGTTTATTTTAGGCAGTAAAACATGAATGCACCAAATGAAAAGCTACATTATAAGACGCAAAAATTGTAGCTACAAATTATGTCACAAACTAGAGCATGTGTTTAAACATTGGGCACATTGTCTGGTTCAAGAATATGAGCGAACATGTCTTCCTCTTTTGAAATCAGGGGCAGGTCTTTTAGCACGTTCAGATCGAAAACAATGAATCTGCCAAAGTTTTTCACAAGGCGACGAATCAAATATTGCCACCAATATCGTTTGTCTATTTCTTTGACTCTAGGTTCTTCCTTGTTCAGGAATGTTTACTTGAGGGACGGAGAAAACCATTTCCCAAGATACCGTTGCGAGAGGTGGGAATGCAGTGACGGATATATAACGGTAACAGGGTAAGACACTAATTTTAGAGTACTTGGATTTTTTGTGCGTAAACCACTGCATCATCATGGCGGATAGGATATTTCAACGGCTGGACGTTGTCCACTTTCTTGAGCATTTATGCTTATTTGACTGTAGCTTAGCCCCTGTAGCTTTCCCTAGCAGCAATATTTGTATTAGAATTGACACAACGTGGTCAATGCTTGCTGACTTAGCGGCTTTCTCGTTGTGCTGCTAAGTCCCAAGACGAGCGATTAAGACACCGCTTTGGTGGCCGCATTTAGATGGGCCGAAATGCAAGGATGCCCCTGCACCGTGCACTGAGGGTACGCTCAGGATCCCTAGGTGGTCGAAATTATTCTGGAGTGTCCCCCTACGGCGTGCCTCGTAGTGGTTTTCAAACCATGGTTTTGGTGCGTAAAACTCCATCATTTATTTATTTATTATCAACGATTGCGAATCATCCAATAAACAACATGGGTTACGCCGTACGCGATCTCATGAGCCGGTAACATGCGCACCTCCAGGTTGTCGTATTGTTCACTTTCGCCTTTTCGTTCCCTAGAAGAATCGCTGAAACCGCATTACTCAATTGTCCTGTAGCAATATCATAATTCCAACAAGAGCTTAGGTGTATTCGAATTTTTAGTGAAATAAATAATTAACCACGGATGTGTATTTTGTATGCACATTACGTTTTAACTAAAGCACCCAAGAACGTGCAATGAAATGCTGGCACAAATGAAACATTTTGTTTGGTAGTAAAATAATCGAGCATGCTGTTCGCAATCTTAGAACGAATTATAATTTTAAATATACACAGAAAGTTGCCAAAAACGATATGTCGCTCCTAGTTTCCATGATACCCAGCTTCGAACTACACATGGATGCACTCAGATTACTGTGTGTAAGTCGGCGATTTTCGGTTCTTCACAGTTATCGCTTAAAATCGCAGTCCTTATATCATGTAGGAAATTGCGTTTTCTGGTTAGTAAAGTACAAGCTAAAAAAAGTTCATGCTAACAAGCGGCGCTGCTTTCGCGGCCACGAATGGAACGGCAGATATGTGGTGAGAAACGACAACTGCAAAATGTGGCGAGGATTGGTGACTTTCATTGCACGGCGGCACACTTGAGTGTTTTTTTTTTTTTTTACGCGGGAAATTTAGAGTGAATTACCCGAGTTTTGTGGTTTCACTGTGAGATAATTATTGTCCTGCTTCCCTAACCTGCGATACAGTAGTGGTGCAGGTCGAGGCATCTCTCCTTTATGCCTCTCTCACTTTCTGTCCTGCTTCCCAAATCAAAAGCAGAAGTGTGTCTGCGGAAGTACGGTTAACTGCGTGTCACGCGAAAAAAAATCATCGGGTTAAAAAAAACTTCTTAGCCTGGCGTGACAAAGAACGCATTCACTCGTATACGGCTAAAGCATTTCAACAGGAAATACCGAAAGCACGTAGTTAATGCCGAAATAATTCCAAACTTCGGAAAACGCGCACCCCATGAGTAGCTTCATAAACAAAGTATTACTTTCTTGCTACTTGTCTTTCTTCCGCCACTTCTGACAGACAGTCGCTATCGCACTCGCCTACGACGATTTCTGGCTTGCTGTACATTCTTTATTTGGCGCGTGGGTTTTATTTAGAACGTGAGAAAGAACAAAGAAAAGACAGTGAGGTGCTTCCCTCTCTATCGTCCGTCCTTTTTTTTGCGTTCTAAGTAACGCGCCAAAACAAGAATGTACAAGAATGAAGAAGCCCAAGGAACAACTTGCCTAAGGATATTTTATTTTTGAATGTGTTTCTAGCTTGTTTTCAGTGTACGACTTCGCGAACACGATTCTTACTGCAGATCGAAAAACTCAGATAAAACATGTTGCTTGGTATTTTCTGCGTTAGCAGTTTAGGATGGACACTTTGACTAGTAAACTGTCTCTTCCACTCAATAAACGGATACCGTAAAAATTGAATGCTGGTCCCTTTTGGGGAACCATGAAATAAAATCAGAAAGAAACAACGCCTCGATAGTTACGGGCGGCATGGTCCGTGATAAGTGGGGCTTGCTAGGTTGTTTTTTGCAGATGTGTTATATCTGCAATGTTTCATTTGCAAGAATTTTTTTTTACGTTAGACAAATGAACATCATGGTCGCGTTACGTTTCCTACAATGAAGGACGCAAAACAGAGATAGACGGAGGGTAGAACACATGCACTAACTTCAACAAATGATTTATTAGAAGCCGAGCACGATTATATAGTACTTACATAAGTGACACTCCAGTGGCTTTGAGGCCATGCACGGACTAGTGAACATTTCCAAAAGACAGCTCTTTTTTTGACAGACATTTCGAAGAGATGCTCACACAAGGAGGTCCGAGATTATCAACTTTTGCAGACTCAACTATCAGAGAATCTGCATATTAACGGATAGTTTGCTTCATGTGCTTTGAGCTCACTCAGTCCTCAGATAAGTGTGTCGTGCTTTAGGTGTAACCAATCGTGCCACACAAGTCAGCGGCTGCGTTGTGTGATGCGTGATTCGTTGATACTGAGCCACACGATGCTTGCCCGCCATCTAAGCCAGCGAACCATTCCGAGGTGTAAATCTAGTGCCAGAATTCTGGGGTGATTGCCTTTCGTGATTGACTTTCGTGAGATTTCGCATGACTCGGCTCCCGACGCGTCCATGTTAAGATCTTAAGCGTTTCTAGGACTGCGGTAAGTTCGCTGTCCCGGCCCAGAAAGGCAGCCGGCTCTACACACGGACGCGTCGGGAACCGAGTGACGCAGTACATCGCTAAAGTGAAACTATCTCCAAAAGCGCTCGCTCGACAGTATCGTCCAAGCTTGAAAAGGGTTTTGTGGGTCACCGTCATTGCCTTGTTTGTTTGTTTTTTGTTTGTGTTTTCAAGGGCAGTGCAGTAGGTAGATTTAGATTTTGCACACCGAAAGTTTGGGGATGCTAAATGTCGGGTTTACAATTATGAAGAAATGCTACAAAAATAAAAGCAAAAGTTGTACAAAAGAACGTAAGAAGGCCGTGCGTGTGTGCAATGATACCTTTGGGTACCCAAGTCATTCAGTGGCGGAAAATATAAAGCTCCCTAATATATTCATACAGATGACATACTAAATCTGAACCATCTTTCCGTTATGCATCTATTTTGTGACATAGTAAGTTTGTGGCGGTCAGCATTCGGCCCTGATGGCAATAAAACTTCAAGGGCTGGTCATCAGTCAGGAAAAGAGAGTGAACAAAAAAGGGCGATTTACCACCTTTTCTTTAAATTATTCAATGGCTGGCAGCTGAATCATTGGACCTTATTCCTCTTCAAGCATGTCTACGCTAAATGTCATAGGAGTTGCTCCGGTGCCTACAATCATCTTGGCGCGCGACATTTCCACCGACAACATGAATCATCTAAACAGGCAAGCCATATCTGTGTACATTGAGGTTGTTTCCCTTAATGCAATCACGAATGTGAGGATCGATGGCAGAAAGAACATATTGCCTCTTGACGTCAGTAACCGGACTGCAGTTGACGAATTAGTAAAAATCAAGGTCCTAGGTGACGATAATGCCCGTTGTCATATACTGCAGAACAGTGACACAATTGCAGGCGTAATTTACCAGAGTCATGTTTCTATCCCCAACAGCGACCTGTCTGCTTTGATTAAACCAACCGCAAATTGTGATGCTATATTGCAAATGCGTTGTATAAGAAAATAGCATTGCATGAGGCTAAGCTTCAATGGTGACATTACTTTGTCTTATGGTGGAACGGTTTCGACGCGCCGTTTGAATTTTTACTACACCTTTTCAGTGTCTAATTGTTTCAATCTTGGGCACGTGAACTGCATATGCCACAACGAGAATGTGTGCCCAAAGTTTTCCAACCACGCAGCTTTGACATGAGCAGTGCAACGGACATTGAGTGCACTAACAGCGAATGCACGCACCATGGCTCATCCAAAGACTGTCCAGAAACCGTGGAGTTGAAGCTACTCACGTAAATGGTGAAAAATCATTCGACGCATAAAGATACCACGGACACTACGCGATGACATAGGGTCCGCCGAAGACGTTCCTCCAGAAAAAAAAAAATGCTGCTATGACAGACAGAGGACGAAGAAGTCGACGAGTGCGGAGGCGTTGACATCGGCTCCGGTCTTTATCAATGTTCTCGAGCTATTCTCCCTGCGGAATCAGGTGATTTATGCTTTAATCGACGCGGCAAGTCAAGCGGCCTCTGCCAATAGCAGATTTTCGTCGGCTGAAGGACTTTTAGCCGTTCTGTGAGTGTTAGAACCACGGCAAGAAGACGCGGTTAGGCCTACCCGCGTCTTCCGGACCGTGGAACCGCGCCGTGGAAGAAAAGACTTCTCAAGAAGAGGCATGCGACCCAAGTAGAAGGTGGTGTACGGTCGCTGGCCGCGCAGGCGCAGGGAAGAATATTCTTCGGCTCAAGACGGTGGCAATACACGTGGCAGATGGAGGGACGGCGGTCGCACCGCTGCACCGCGCCACACGATACGACGTGTCACTTGACCACTGAGGGACACTTTTCGCATCAATGACAGACCGAGGGATGGCCTGAATGTTAACAAGGTCAGTAAAACACGCTTTGAGCAAGCCTTGGCCATGGCAGCAGCCTTGGCTCCGGCCGAAATCGAAGAGGACACGATGTGTTCCCATGGAGTTCAGAACATTTTTGTGGTGTGCACTCCGCAAGAGAAAAACGCGGACGCGGACGCCACAGTGCAGCAAATCAGGCTCGGTGAAGGCACGTTTGGGGTGGCGGCGTACCTGGCCCCACCCGAGAATACGTGTAAGGGAGTCATAAGAGAAGTCGACATGGAAGTCAGCGAGGCTCAACTCAGAGCGTGAATTGTAAATCATCGGAAGCCGGTAGCTTTGGAGGCCAGGCGGATCAAGAACACCACGGCGGTGGTCGTGCTTTTCGATGGCATGAAGGTGCCCAACTACGTGGCATGTGGCGCGAGCATATTTCGCTGCACGCTCTACTGACGCCACACGGAAGTCTGCTACGAGTGTGGAGGGCTGGGCCACCGGGCTCACGCGTGTCCCAACCCGGGCAGCAAGTGGTGTCGCACCTGCGGCAAAAGATCGCTTGCGGAAGATCACCGGCGCAATCGTAAGTGCACGTTGTGCGGCAGCCCGCACCTCTCGGCGAAGGAGTACAGGGAGAAATTTCAAGTTCCCGATATCGTCAGAAGACAACGGCGGCAACGGCGTCCACGCGCTGAGCAGCCGCAGCTGCGGACCGACGTCAACACGGCGGGCGGCAGGAGCCGCTCGCGTACCCAGCTCGTGCTCAGCCCTAGTGGCACATACAAAAAGGCTAAATCAAAGAAAGTAATATAATGAATTTTAGAGCACAGCTCATAGGCGCCCGCTCCTGCGTTGAGCGATGGCGTTGCCCCTCGGTGTAACCGAGCGAACGAGCACAGCGAACACTGAGAGCGAACGCGGAGCGCAGCGGGCGATTAAGGACGGTGACAGCGAAGCGAGCGCCAGGAGGGTACCGCGGAGGCGAAAAGCGAAAGAAATTACGGCGAAAGCGTGAGAAGATCAGCGTAGTGCCCGCAAGACGGGCGACGACCGCTACGAAATCGTGCCAGAGTAACGCGCCGTCGTGGGTTCACAGATGGCATGCGGCGAGGGCGTCCAGCCATACATATATGGAAACAAAGCGCTCCATGAGTGGAGGTCTGTCTGCAGTGGCTGCTGTGAATCGCGCCCATGCGTCACCCACGAGCTGCCTCTCGCGATCTCCTGATAAACCAAGCAGTCGCGCCCCACTTCGCTCCGTCTGCAACATGCCGCACGAGACAGATTATCCGTTAAATGCAGATTATCCGATAAATGCACGTATAGAGCTGCGATGAAATTTCGCATTAATAAGTGGCGTAATCGTTGTTGAATTTTTTTTATATATTTTTAACTACACTAATATAAAATCGGTGCGTTTTAGAGATATCTGTGAGCCGTCATTATATCAAGTTTTATGTGGAAAGTGCTCATTCTGGAGGATTGCCCACGAACCTTGTGTCACATACTAAGTGACCAAACTAAATAAAATTGTCCGTTACTATTAAATCATATTTCGGTTAATAAAACGTGTGCCTTTGAGCCGACATTATATGTTGATGCTTTATGTAGAACGTAATGTTTTGTTTCGAAGAACATCGCTCGACATACATAGAGAACATCGAAGGCTTAGATAAGAAACTTTGTGGGTAAGCTTTGTATATATAAAAAATTAAATGACGATTAAGCTTCGGCTTTAAGTGCGGAACACGATAGCGTTATCGGGACCCGTTCGCATCGCCTTTTTCTTTATGACTAGGCTTCACTGCAACCCACAACGTGAGGAAGCCAGCTTACAAAGACCAAGCTTGCACCGATCCCCTTAAAGTCGGCTTCACTTTTAAACACAAATGCATTGTTGGGAAGACATTTTTACAAGGGAAGGAAGCCGTCATATCAATGTGTGACTGCCCTAGGACCTTTTTTTATTATTTTATTGATTGTTTGCTGTTTTCGGGAGGAGGCGAGCGCTATCTGGATGGGGTTTGCGCAAGTAACCTACCCGAACGCGCCGCTGTTCTTTAAAGGAGTTTGTGTTTGAGTTTTCTCGTAACAGAATTATGTTTTTTCGTGCATTCAAATCAGTACAGACGCCATCCTGTCTGTGGGTTGTAGGTAAATCGTACTTTACGATTTTTCTGACAGACTTTACTTTGAGAAATTTAGTTCTTGTTCACTAACGCTTTGCGCTACGTGGAGGGCCTGTGTGGTCGGGGTGGTTCGGGTTTAATTTCTCCACCACGGACGCCGGCGTTTATGCCGACACCAGTGCCGACGCCGGATTTTCTGCGACACGGGGCCCTTAACGCTATCGCGTTAATACATTTCCCAAGACAGCAGCCACGATCACGAACGACTGGGCGAGTTCGCACAGAAAGCTTCGCTTTGAAATTTGTTACATCCTTTTAGAGTTTTATTGACAGTAGCGTTCTTATGACAATTAAGGAACCACGCGGTGTCTACCTATCTGCATCCCTGCCTATCTAACCGCTTTCCCACAAACTTGTGTCTACGGGTATTCCATGGTCTAAAGGGTAGAGCACTGGGCTGCTGTGCTTAGGGCATCGGGATGGGTTGCTGGTATGTGCCGCTTTTCAGTGAACCTCTTTGACGTCAATTTTGGCGATCAAACATGTGGCGCTGGGCATGTGCAAGTCTACAATGACAAGAAATTCTCATGTGCAGGGCAGAACGAAATGACATACACGTGCCACTCGTGAGCTTCGTTTGGGTGTCACTGATAGCATCGCGTGTCCAGAGGAGAAGCGCGAGAGTGGAACTCTGCTACACACGCGCATCATACCTGAAGCGTCGTTGAGGCGGAAATACGTTGTCACTACCTTGCTTCAATGCTAATCGCACTAACGTCGGCATTAGCTCTGAGAGGGGTTCTATACAGGAATTTTCGCCGGCACCAGCGATACCATTTTACAGCGACACTGTCTATGGCTAGGATGTGGCGTAACATTCACATAAAACAATGGTGTACCGATCCCGGCGCCAATGCAGGGCAGAGCAATAATAATACCACCGTAAGGCCAAGGCTGCATGCAGAGACTCGTCAATGACTCACACCCCCGTAATGAAGACAAAAATGCAGCGGCTCATACTTCTCAAGGCAGAGGCTACAAGCACTCAGCAAAGGGAAGCTAAATGGGCATACATTCTGTGGAGTCACGCGTTCAACATACAGAACAGCATTCGTTTCAATAAACAACAAGGATAAAACAAGCATCACAACCACACAATTCATGATAAGGCGCTCCTGATAAGAATGCGAAGAACGCAGCGCTCCCCGCATACGTTTCCCCGTAAAGATTATAGTTGAGCAAGCTGCCGCGGAGACGGCAGCTTGCGACGTGGGGAGCGACGTCCCTAGCCTTTCGCGTGCAAAATAACCAGCCAAGCAATTGATTTCAATGTTGTTGCAGCATCTATGTGCAGCGGCGTTCTTTCAAAATTACCATTACTCATATTACCATTACTCTAATGCCATGCAGCATTGCATACCCCCCTCAGCAGTTGTAGTGATGATTTTTTACAGCTTCGCTGGGCATCCACTTTCGCAGAGCTGGGATGACGAGTAATTTTCTTTTCTACTCTATCGTTAGTGTTTTCGAATAGCGTGTCCGTCCGCTCACCGGAGCTGCGTGCATTAGTGGCGAAGTCCTGAGCAGCCAGAAAACACCCGCTAAACAACCAATGTGTGTTCGGCTTCTATCTGCTGGTTTTCTGTCTATCTGCTGGTTTAATTCTATCTGCACGTACAAGAAATCTAAAAAACAAACAGCAATCTCGCGGTCAATTGCAAACTAATGCTAGTGTTTTTTTTTGTCTCTACTACAGGTGCCCAAAACCATCAGATTTTGATCAATGGGGACCACTTGATACCGATCCATACATGTGGGAGAAATGGCCTTATTGTTGCTAATGCAATAAAGTATTATTGTTTTCACTTTACTGAATGCTTCTGTATATCAGAAAAAAGCATCGCAAATGCCATTAAACAGCACTGACGAAAGTTGCAGAAATTGTTCGACAAGTCTATTGGCTTAGCTAGGGAATAATTTGAAAGGAAGGAAGCCCTTTTTTGTATTAAATGGCAATATTCTTTTCTTGCAATCATAGAGACACCCCAGGTTCTCCACTCTGGCGGCGGTTTCGTAAGGCACGACTGAGTGCGGCCACGCGAGTCCTATCTTGAAAGCAGTCTGCGATGAGTGCAGAGTTTAGGTTGGCCGAGGGCTGATAGTTCCGTGTGCGCTTTGCTCTCGCCGCTTAGTTCGCGTTGAAGTGAGAGCCCGTACGAAGCTCAATTCGCTCGCTGCTACTGTGTCAAAATTCTCAGAACTGTGTACCTGGAAACATGGAGGAGCTGCTCAAAAGGCCACAAGCATTTTTAGGCCTATACCGAAATTTTCTGAATTCGTAGGGGAATTGGAACGCCTCCGAGCAACTCACCGTCGCGCGGAACGACGATACCGGTGCACCAAGTCCATCTACGACTTAAGGGAGTCGAGACGCATACGATCCAGCGTCGGATCAACTTACTGCAGTCGGACTGCAGTCGAGGAAAAGTGATGGAGAGGATGGTTCTGACACGTCTGGAGTGGTACCTAGAGCGGTACGAGATATACCCTGATGCTATGGCAGGCTTCCGATGCGGAAGTTCTTCTATAGACAACGTCATAGATCTTGTCTGGTCGGTTAAGCACGAAAAAACCCTAAAGAGACTGTCAGCTGCGATGTTCCTGGACGTCAAAGGCGCGTATGACAACATAATTCATCGAGCCTTCCAGGACGCTTTGGGCGATGTCGCCCTAGGTGGCCTTGTTTTTCGATAAATACTCAGCTATTTGAAGGACAGGTCATTCTTTGTGCAAACAGAGGATGGTGTGACATCGCAGCACAACACCTACCGCGGCGTACCGCAAGCTAGAGTCTTGAGCCCCACTTATTTATTCTAGTGCCCATCGACATGGTTCATTCCCTTCCGCAATCCGTCCATGTGTCGATCTATGTGGACGATATATGCATTTGGTCATCAGAAGTTACGCGTCCCCAGGTGCGCACCAGACTCCAAAAAGCGGCCACAGTAACATCAGGTTATCTTCGAGCACGAGGTCTGGAGGTGTCATCAGAGAAGTGCTCTATGGTCGCTTTCACGCGCAAAACAATGAGACCGTATGTTGTCAAAATTAATGAACAGCCAATCATCTACGAGAAGACGCACCGTTTTCTAGGGCTGATAATCGATCGAGACCTCTCCTGGAGTCCTCATATCTCCTACCTAAAAAAGAAGCTGGCCAGGGTAAGCCATGTTCTCAGATTTCTCGCGGGAAAGTCATGGGGTGCATCTGTGAGGGCGATGCTCCAACTCTATAACGCACTTTTCCTGGGTATCCTACGCTATAGCTTAACTGTACGAGTGGGACCGGTAAGACCAACCTCCGTGCCCTCCAGTCTGTGCAAGCTCAAGCTCTGCGAATATATCTTGGCCTTCCCAGGTGCGCATCCACGGCAGCAACAATAGCCATCGGGCATGACCACCCCATCAATACGTACATTCAAGTCGACGCTTTAAGGATGCACATCAGGGACTTCGCCCGACTTCCATCCCATCATCTCGCCTCCCTTCCTGCCGCTCGACCTCGTTCAGCGTTTTGCTGGATTATTTCCGCCAACCATGGAACATTACCGTCGACCTTCACGCCTGCAGAACGACCATCTCTACCACTGTGGTGCCTGCATCCAATCCAAGCCCTTCTTGTAATTCCCGTATTAAAAAAAACGGAGATGTCGTCACTCGCCCTCAAACAAACCGTGCTTTCATTCATGCATGAAAAGCACAGAGAACGCACCCACGTTTACACGGACGGTTCTGTCTCCTCCAAAAGTTCAGTTGGAGCAGTGGTAATTCCCGTGAAATCTGTCACCATCCAATTCAAGAAGTCTCACATTACATCATCGACGGCTGGAGAACTCGCAGCTATCCGTGATGCTCTGGAATTTATTGGTCCCAAATCATCACAGTCATGGTCCATCTTTTGTGACTCGAAGGCAGCTCTCCAGTGCCTGCTGTCCCCTTTCAACAACGGACCTAATGCACAATTAGTCGCAGACATCCGACTACTTCACCATCACGCAACCGACAAGGGGCGCAACATCATCTACCAGTGTATACCGGGTCACTGCGGAATTTCGGGAAATCACAGTGCGAATGACGCTGCGCGATCGGCACACGATGGCGCCCCAATTGTATCGATGCCACTGTCGAGAACAGGCGCAGCCACAAAACTTCGTTCCCTCGCACGCGGGCTTACGCAGACTCTGTGGAACAGCAGTGATTTCAGCAACGCAGGCCTCCACGGATTGGATCCACGTCTGCAACTCCGTCTTCCACCAGGGTTACCACGAGCGGAAGCAACACTTCTGTGCCGCCTGTGGCTCGGCGTGGCATTCACGAACGCCTATTCCTTCCGCCTTGGAATGGCTGACAGCCCTGCTTGCGACAACTGTGGCGGCGAGGAAACAATCAAGCACCTCCTCTTTGACTGTCCCCACTACAATGTGGCAAGAAAAGTGCTCGCGACTGCGCTTGAAAAACTGGACAATCGCCCCTTCACAGAGGAAGAAGTTTTAGGACACTGGTCTAGACGGGCTTCAGCACTCAAGGCCCTAAGGGCTCTGCTGAAGTTCTTAAGGGCTTGTGGATTGTGCGACCGGCTTTGAACGTTGTAGCGCGTAGGGTCGCGTTATTGCGCGAATTTTCTTACCTCAATTTTTTTAATTTGTTTCTTCTATCACCTTTTATTCCCTTTACCCCTTTCCCCAGTACAGGGTAGCAAGCCGGTATTTACACTGGCTAACCTCCTTGTCTCTCTTTCCCTTTCTCTCTCTCTCTCTCTCCCTGCTACTGCAGCTCTTCCCCACACCAGTGTGCTGACATCGGGTGTCTGCGCTCATCGAGTGAGGTGTGTTTATGCTTGCCTGTTCGCGCGTGAAACCATGCTTCTTATTTAGCTAGGAAGCGAAAGTTTATGAGCTTATACGGTCGATAAAACAGCTGTCTTTACATCGTAAGCTGTCTACTTATCTGCTATCGCAATTGGTAATTCTACTTTCGAGCGAAAGTCTCACTTTTCTTTCTTTTGGAGAGATTGCGGCTTTTTTGCGGTCCCTTCGTACATACGCAGAAATAGCTATACACATCACATACTTCAAGTAGCTGATGAAGAAAACACTGCGATGTATTTCACTTTAACAATTTATTTATTTGTTAAAATTTCGTGCCTAAATGGTCCCTGAGGAAGAAGTATTACATGAGGAGTGGGTTTCGTGTGAGCGGGTGAATTCTGATAGCAATGCCTCAAAACTAGAAACGTTAGAGAGCGCCAGTTTTACAGGTGGCAGGTCAGCCATGTGGCTTAGTGCCTGGGATAAGTAATACAATAGGTGCGCAGATGTTAGTGGGTTGACATTGATGCATAATAATGACCTATATTAACCAGATTAAATGACTGAATTACTTAGATGAAGTTTTGCTATATTACAAGACGACAGGGTCTTGATTTAGGTATTTGATGTAAGCACATAGACGCTGCAGCCGTAGGAATAATTCTGAAGACTTATTTCACAGTCTTATATAGATTCCAGAACGCTGCTATAGGTGATTGCTTCGGGGACCCAAACTGAGTATGTAGAGACCTAGTTAAAAAAGGGGGCATTTAGATTAGCCCAGTAGTTTAGTTGGACTGATGGTTAAGCTTAAGTTACATTATAGGTAACTAACTACAGAGTCGCCCTTATTGGTAGTGTTCGGTCCGTGCAAAGACCAAAAGGCATTTCGATCCGTCAATGAAAGAAAGTTAACACCAATTATTGTGTATGTTCGTGATGTGCCAGAAATATGGCGGCGAAATTAAATCAGAGAGGTTTTCATGGTACTGAGAGAAATGAGAGAATTGTGGCGGTCGTAAACTTCCTACTGTGTACAGAATACCGGGTTACCGAAGCCTTTACTAGCAGTAACAAATCAGGTAGGTGCACGAGATGACGCTTCCTCCAACAACAATGACTGAAATGTTCTTGTGTTCAGTGCTCTTCTGAGTGCGATTATCAAAAGAAAATATTACTGTGATTGCACTTCTATTGTATAGAATCAAAATCTTTAAATGAGTTAACGAGTATGTCACTGCCAGCACTTTGCACAAACAGGTAAGTAGAATGCATCTGGTCATTGCAGTATTCATTTTGCGAGTTCTATGGTTAACTCTGCGTCAAAACATATAGCTACAAATGTAACTGCGGCACACTGCATTAGTAAGCCAGCATCCTACACTTGCTAATACAATTGCAGAGAACATAAAAATTCATATGAAGAAATCAGCGCACCAAGTTTACATACCTTTAAGATTACAATAAATGTTGTGAGCTAGTTAGTACTAGCAGAGTCTTTCTACGCTTTAATAGCCATGAAACGCCCACATAACGCTATGATAGACGTAGGCTTGCTGCACGCAGCGGCAGCATCGCGCAGCTGGCGCTTAACAGAGGGGAGCCAATAGTGCGGCTGCAGCACCTGCTGTAGGTAGCGTAGCGGTTGTCCTCATTCGAGCTACTTGTGTGCTTGCGAGCATTCGTAGACAGCGAAATGGCATAATCAGTACACTTCGGGGTGGAAAAGAGCAACGGTAATGCTCACAATTTCCTGTGTGACCGGCTGCTTCTGGCTGCATTGGAAATGACGAGGTCTCGGAGAAGCTTTATGGCTACAGTGCAATCTCCCAAAACACTGCTAAAGCTGTTCCAAGAATATTTGAGAAGCTTCCTGCCTACGCGTCGACGCCGAAACTGCGAAACTACCTTCCCAGTCTCTATCTTATCAAACTCAAATTTGGGCGAGTTAGTATGTCTATTTTCTTCGAAACTTCGCAAACACCTTACTAGGGTAAGGCGGTTGCGAAGTTTCGCCCATACCAATATGGCCAACCTTTTTCGTCATCACGGACCATCAGGCGCTCTGCTCGTTGTCCTCAGTGAAAGATCCTAAAGGACAACTTGGTCGGTGTGCGTTACGCCTAGAAGAAAATGCCTATTCTTCCATCCACATGCCTGGCCATCTCCACAAGGACGCTGTTTGCCTGTGTCATTAACCGGTCGACGAGCTCGACGATGTGCACGGCACTAGCTCCAACTGCATTTTCTCTATGTTTGCTTTCCTAACGCTGCCGATGAGCAGTACCGGAATCTATCGCTAGAAGCACTCATCGAGCTTGTGCACACTTTACTTAGCCAAGCTTTTGTTACGGTATGTGCTCCACGGTGGCATTATATTGTCACGCGCTAAAGCAAGAGCAATCAGCAGTACCAGCAGCCAGACACGAAGGGATGGTTTGCTTGCTTGCTTGATCCTCATCCGTGGCGCTTACCCACTACGGGGGATTGGCCAAGAAGCCGGCGGTTAAAGGTTAAACGGAAGGGGGAGGTGGAGAAAAAAAAGAAAAAAAAAGGAAAAACTAGACGGAAAACTAAATCAGGGTGAAGTATAGTGTTTATGATAATTTGGAAAGATATTTACTGGGCAGAGACAGAATTTAAATAATTGTAATTGTATAAAAACAGCACAAAGATTTTGGTGGTATTAGAATAATTTCGAAACACCAATTAGCGATTTAATGAGTTATCCAATTATTTATTTCGAGAATTAACTGGATAGTCTTTTTGTGTCACAGATATAGTCACAGAGGGCCGCGCAGATGTTCCTGTGGCTAAAGCCCATTGAAGAAGCCCCGAAGGAGAGGATATTTTCAGTAGTTAGTGAAATACCCAATTTACAGAATGAAAATTCGAATTTCTTCCTCTCATTCCTAAAGCGATGACAAAATAATAGAAAGTGGTCAATGTTTTCGGGTTCCTGGCAGGTAGGACACAGACCGGACCTGTGTAGGTAAAAATTTAATGGTGGGATTCGGCAGCGTAATTTTGTTACGGAGATCTCTAATTTACGTGTGGGGCACCATTTATTGTCCCACGAAAAGGACAAATGATTAAATTCCGACATTTGGATTTTCAGTTTTGTAGAATCTTGTAAGAGGGAAAATTTTCTAAACCTAGCCGCAGTGACTTAAGCCGAACTAGGCATGACAGACATAACTGGTCCATCAAGAGATATCCGCGCAAGTGTGTCAGCCATTTCATTTAAGAATATACCACGATGGCCTGGAACCCATACCAGACTTAAGTTAGGAGGGGTTAACAATTTAAATGTGTTGGTTACAGTAGTGTCTGCAGATGAAGTGAGCGACGTACATACGGACAGTGAATCAGTCACTATAACCACTGTTGAGTAATTTGAAGGAAGTTTCCGCAGAGCTAAGATAATCGCTGCTAGTTCAGCCAAAAATATGGGTGTGAAATCCGGAAGGCGTACTGCATAAGACCAGGATAGTGATTCGGAGAAAATACCCACACCCGCTTTCTCTTCATTCATTGACGCGTCAGTCGCGATCACGTGATCTATTCCTAGTTGCGTTAAATGATCTTGTAACATGCCGTTTAAGTATGTAGTGGGCAGGAGTTTGGCATTTGATGGAAATATATCGTCAAATTCAATCATTATATTAGGTAAGGGTTTGTCTGAGCAAGTGATCTCACGTATATTAACATTTAATGGATCGAGCTCAGCTTGTACAAACAAAACTTGAGGTCGAAGTAGGCGGGACCAATGCTCTTCGAAAAATGCCCTCATTTCCCTAATAAATACAAATTGTGATCTTCTCAAAGAAGATGCATAAATGTTTAAATATGTTTTTACCGTTAGAATGCGGAATCTGCAGGGAAGTGTAGGCAGTCGTGCTTCTTGATATAAAACATTGTTGGCTACAAATTTTGGCAAACCGAGACAATTCCGAATTGCCTCCCGCTCTAGAAGAACCAGGGGGTTAATTTTGTACGCTGGCCCACCAGAGAATAGCACGCATCCAAATTCCAATATCGGACGAACATACATACGATAAATCATCATTAAAGTGTATCTGCGTAGCCCAGAGCGATGTCGGCCAAGTTTGCTTATCATGCCAACCGCGCGTGTCGCCCTAGATTTAACATGATCGATGTGATTTCGCCAGCTCAGGTTTGTGTCGTATATTACACCGAGATATTTGATAAAGTCAACTTGCGGAATAACTTCCTGATGATATTGGAGAGAGATATTAATTGGTACATTCAATGGAAACACAATCAAAGCGCTTTTGTTAACATTGAGCGACATTCGAATATTCGCAAACCAGGCTTCAAGTGTTCCCAAGTATGACTGTAGTCTACTCTGTAATGAGTGAATATCACTCGCAGACGCAAAGAATGCTATGTCATCTGCATAGACATATACTTGTACAGCACCGCACAATGGGATTGAACTTAGTAAAATGTTAAACAAAATAGGAGAAAGGACAGATCCCTGGGGAACTCCTCTTGTTTGACTATATTTTTGTGTCACCAAGCCACGCTGAGAACAATAAAATTTTCTATCCTTTAAAAATTCATGTATCCAATTGATAATATATCGAGGGAAATCCATGCTATTTAAAACGTTTAGGAGTATGACATGTTCTACTCTATCGTAGGCTTTAGCTAAATCAAGGGTCACTAATGCTGCATACTGCCGCCTGTGCCGTGCAAGCTTAATGCGTTCCTCTAAATCGACATGGGCGCACCATATCGAACATCCGGGTCTAAATCCAATCTGACATGGGCTCAATAATGTATTATCCGTTAAAAATTTCATAATACGAATGTGTAATACCCTTTCTATTAATTTCACAACATTTGAGGTTAATGCGATTGGTCTGATATTATCTGGCTCCAATCCTGCTCCTTGGTTTTTGAGCAGGGGGATTATTTTTGCGAGTTTCCAGTCAGGAGGAATCCATGCGTTCATGAGGGAGTAGTTAACGATATTGGAGAGGTCTCGTGGGGAGAGATCAAACAATATTTTATTGCGATAGCAATTATATGGACACTCAAAAGCAGATTTCTGCCGTCGGCGTCGCCGTCGCCGTCGCCGTCGCCGTGAGGTTCCGTATGACGTCATTTGGAGATGAAATCGTCACCGCGCGCCGAACGCTGTATGTGCGAGTGAAAGGGCGCGAGGGGCGCGTCTTTCACGGGGAGTGAACGCGCGGCGGAGAACAAACGCGCGTTCTGCGCCGTGCTCGCTTAAGGGCTGCAGAAGTAGGCGTCTCTTTTCTCCTTTACAATCACCATATATGTAGAGCAAACGCGCCTTCTTCAGACGCGCGAGAGGCCGTGGGGGAGGGGGAGGGAAGGGAGGCGACGTTTAGCTGCGGCACCAAGTGCCTATTTATATCAGAGGCTCCAGCAACAGTCACCAACGCCGCACGCATTTTGAGCTAACGCGGGCAAAACGCCGATGGCGTCGACAACAGTTCTGCGTGTTGTTGCTACCAAAGCCGCTCACCTTACTTCGTATGACATTGCTGTGTTGCTATCGCATTCATTGCTTCGCCCTTAGGGCGAAACTGTGACATTTTTTTAACATGCCTGATGTAATGCGATCTGGACCTGGAGCTGTGCCAGGGAGCAGCCGAATAACGTGCTGAAGTTCTTCCATTGATACCTCTATAAAATCATCCCCTGATAGAACCCCTACCAAGTTTACTTGCAGCCGAGTTGTAAAACGCTCTTCTAAGGCTTTTGCGATCTTATTTAATGATTCTAATAATTCTTCTGGTTTTGCCACCAGAAGAATTATTAGAATCATTAAATAAGATCGCAAAAGCCTTAGAAGAGCGTTTTACAACTCGGCTGCAAGTAAACTTCGTAGGGGTTCTATCAGGGGTGGTTCTCCAGCTGGCGCGGGATCTTCGACTTCGTCTTCTTCGCCGTTCTTGCTGGGCACGCAATCATGATTGTTCGCTGGCTCAAAACACCAGGTGGCATTATCCCCTCTCCCAATGAAGCATCGATTCGATGCTCAAACGCAAGACTTACACGGAAAGTACACAAATTATGTAAGACACACACACACACACACAAATGGGAACGCGCTAGCCCACATACGGACATGAACACGAGCAAAAAATGCGTTCTGTGGTCGGGAACAAAAAAAATATCGCTTCGCAGTTCTTCGGAGGAGGACGCGACTACAGCAAAAAAATGTGGTTGATCCCTCTTATATAGGAATCGGTATAGAACACGAAAGTGAAACGTGTCTTCACAGAAGTAGTGTAATGTTTATTGCACATTGATATATAATGTCTATTGGTGTTTTGTGGCTAAAGCGCCCTTAGGCGTTGATGCACCCACGCTGACGCCTGGTGGCACGTCTCCTCCATCATGACTACCAACGTCGATGACCATGAGCAACCGTCGTGCATATGGAAGCTGCACTACGCTGCACACGCTAGCACAACGCGAAAGACGAAGCACGTAACTGACACACTAATACAACGCGCAAGACAAAGCACGTAACTGAATCGTCACCGAGTCAAATCAGCGCGTACAGCGCGTCGTAATTGCAGCCTCCGCGATCAACTTCAGAAACATTTTCAGAGCTAATTGCGGAGGCCACGCTCCGCTGTGCTGAGTACGGTGAACGCCACCTAGGTGGCGTTGGTAGTGCTTCTTGATGCCAGCGTCCCTTCGAATGCTGGCATCGAGGCGTCGTAGTGCTGAGACCACCGAAGCGTTCACTGTCGGTGCGCGTTAGTGTCATAATGCAGTACTTCTCTTTTCTGCTCGTAGGCGGCGGCACCGCCCCGAGCAAGAGCGCGGGTACACGGAGGAGTGTTAGATATATAAGGCGCGTCTGTGTAGCTCTCTGCAAATGCGTTTGTGGCGCAATGGGTTAAACGCTCGGCGATCTATCGTCGCGGACCGAGAGGTCGTGGGTTCGATTTCCAGATTTTGCATGTTTGTGGAACTTTTTCTTCTGGTTTCTTTCTTTGTATTATGTTCGTGTACATTGTAAGCTGACGTATTTCTTTGACGGAAATACGTCAGTGAAGTCTTGGTGGACCCCGGCATAAAACACTTTCGTGTTAAAAAACAAAAAAAGTTTGTTCGCCACTACACTGTATGAAAATCACCGTATAAAATACGGCTTGAGGCGGACGACATGTACAATCTCTGGGCGTGGTAATAGGCGCTTGGGCGATGACAGGTCTCCGTCTGGAATCACCTCATAGTTCACGTCCCTGACACGCCTTATGACTGTGTATGGTCCGAAGTACTTGCTCAGGAGCTTCTCGCTGAGGCCTTGCCGTCTAATGGGGGTCCAAACCCAAACTTGGTCACCGGGCTCATAAGGTAACTTGTCGATGGTGGAGATTGTACCTTATTGCATCTGTACACCGCTGCTGTCTTATGTGCCCACGCGCCGGTTGACGTGCTTCCTCGGCGCGCTGAATGTACTCCTCGACGTCAGGAGCTAACTGGTCGAGCTGATCGATATCGTCATACAGAATCATGGCGTCGAGCATAGTTTGAACATCTCGACCATAAACGAGGCGAAACGGCGTGAATCGTGTAGTTTCCTGCGTGGCAGTGTTGTATACGCAAACGTTCCGTACGGCAGGATTTCGTCCCACGTTTTGTGCTGCACATCCACGTACATAGAGATCATGTCTGCCAATGTTTTGTTTAGTCTTTCTGTCAAGCCGTTAGTCTGAGGGTGGTATGCAGTGGCCTTTCGATGACTCGTGTAACTCAACTTGAAGATGTCGTCCAGAAGCTTCGCTGTAAACGCTGTCCCTCGGTCAGTGATGATGAATGACGGTGCGCCATGCCGAATCACAATGTGATGCATAAAAAACTGGGCAACCTCAGATGCTGTCCCGCGTTGTAGTGCCTTCGTCTCAGCGTAACGCGTCAAGTAATCGGTTGCGACAATGATCCACTTATTGGCGGAGGAAGACAAGGGAATTGGTCCAAGAAGGTCCATTCCAACTTGATCAACGGCGTACGCGGAGGGTCGATGGGTTGTAGAAGGCCTGCAGGCTTTAAGGGTGGTGACTTGCGGCGCTGACATTCACGACATCCTTTCACGTAGCGTTTGACGCAAGCAGTCAGTCTAGGCCAGTAGTACAGTTGTCGTGCCCTGTCCAGAGTCCTTGAGTAGCCCAAGTGACCAGATGTCGGCTCGTCGTGGCAGGCTAATAGGATGTCGTCGCGAAGGGCTTGAGGCACTACTAGAAGATGTGTTTTGTCGCCGGCACCCGTGTTTCTTTTGTATAAGATCCCCTCTCGTAGGAAAAATAACGAAAACCGTCGCGAAATAGGGCGAGGAATGGACGCGATGTCGCCTTCTAAGTGATCGATGATGGGCCTTAACTCAGCGTCCGATCGTTGTTTAGCGAACAGATCTGGCCCGCTGAGGGCTCCCAGGAAGGCGCTGTCGTCTTCCTCGCCAGGATTTTGAGATTCAACAGGTGCTCGTGATAGCGTGTCAGCATCTTCATGTTTTCTGCCGTTATTGTACACGATGGTGATGTTAAATTCCTGGAGTCGCAGACTCGAACGTGCCAATCTTCCAGAAGGGTCTCGGAGGTTGGCCAACCAGCACAAAGCGTGATGATCGGTCACAACTTTAAATGGCCGCCCGTAGAGATACGGCCTAAACTTTGTAGTAGCCCAAATGACCGCTAGGCACCCCTTCTCTGGGGTGGAATAATTGGACTCGGCGCGTGACAGGGTGCGGCTCGCGTAGGCTATAACTCGTTCAGTCCCGTCTTGCCTTTGCACCAGGATAGCTCCGAGACCAATATTGCTGGCGTCAGTGCGTACTTCTGTGTCAGCGTCCTCATCTAAATGACCGAGCACGGGAGGAGAAGACAATCGACGTTGTAGCTCGGCAAAGGTGGTTTGTTGTTCGTCAGCCCAGAGGAATGGCGCGTCGTCACGCGTATAGCGAAAAAGCGCCTCTGCAATCTGCGAAAAATTTGCAATGAAGCGCCGATAATATGCGCACAAGCCCAAAAATCGTCTGACACTTTTCTTAACGATTGGAGCGGAAAAAGCAGCTACAGCAGCAGCAGCAGCAGCAGCAGCAGCAGCAGCAGGGAAGGGAGAGCTTAGAGAAGTGCTTATATACGAGACAAAAAGGGAAACCGAGGGGCTTGATTTTAGAGGCGAGAGCATCTTATGCTCGGGGCAGTGTCCGTTCTGCGGCGTCCGCACCCATACTGCGCATGCACAACTCTCCCTCGTTCTCCTCTCCTACGCAGGTGTGCGCTCTCCTCCTCCCCTCTCCCCCTCTCCGCCACAGGTGCGGCGCAGCAAATCATTGCATATAACTCTCTCTCTCACTCTCTCTATAAGGGTACGCCGGTAGGCGGCGCAAGTGTCGCGGCGCAGTATAAAGCGCTCGTTCGCTGTGCTTCTGTCATTCTCTCTCTTTGCAACGATGTGCGAAACGCCATGAACAACGTCAACGTCGGCGCAGTTGCAGCGGCAGCGCCACCGCCGCGGAGGAGATGAAGGCTCGGGAAGCCGAACGTAAATGTCAGCGTCGGCAAGCGGACCCCGAACTTCGGGCCAGGGAAATCGAACGTAAACGTCAACGTCGGCAGGAAACTTCTATGGAAGCAACACGGGCTCGGCACGCCGAAGTGGAACGTCAGCGTTATCAAGCCGATCCCGAACTCCGGGCTCGGAAAGTCGAAGCGCAACAGCAGCGTCGAGCGGCAGCTCCCGATCCCGAAGCTACGAGGCAACGCGAGTCTGCGGCCAGAGCAGCAACACGTTCGAGCCCATTACAACGCCCGGGCTTCGACGTTGCTGACGCGCGGTTCAAGCGCGACTTCTTTGATCGGAGCTTCGGGCACAGCTGCGACGTGTGCGACCGGCTTGGTTCGACAACAACCTGAGCAAGGCCGGGCGCGTCCAGAACGTAACGCGGCCGTCGGCATGCTTAGACGCCAGTGACACGATGCTTTCGCATCCCACCATGGTTGCCCGTAGGGTGAGATGATGTGATATTTTTTTTAATGCATTAGCATTCTTGGGATGCTTCACCCACTTTCCGAGAGCCATATATCTGTCTTTGAAAGGACGTATGTTTATATCTAGCCGTTTCCCTCTTCAGCTGAATGCCTGGGTGCTCCGTGGTCTAATGGTTAGCGCGTCGGGCTGCTGTGCTGAGGTATCAGGGTTCCAACCAACCATCGTACCACCTTGGGTCATTGACGACGTGCGAATGTGAACATTACAGCCGCTATTCAACGAACATCTTTCATGGCGACATGGTTCACTGTATATGCGGGAATGAGTAGGGATTTCTGTGCGAAGGAACTCTTGACGCTGACTTGGAGTACTAGTATGTGCCCGTGACGTAATAGATAAGATAGGGGCCAGGACCACTCGCCAAGGAACGCAATCAACCGCCCGATGTGCACACACAACACAGAATTTATATTAACAGCACAAATACAGACTTGTTGATGAACATGTCCTTAAAAGGCATGCTAAACTAACACATGCAGTCCTGAGGCTGCTACTAGAGTCTCTGTTGTATAATATAAATTGCCTCCCACCGTGCGTTCCCTTTGCGTGGAGCCCGTTGACGCGTAAGAGGCCGATGCCGGTCCCGAAGGGTAGGCTGACGGCCGGACGACGTCATCATGGGATCTACAGCCGTCTCAGCGATGGTAGCATGCGCAGCCGTGGTAGCCGCGCAGTAGCTCCCACTACTGCTCGCGCCTCCGGCCGCAGGCTGGTCGTGGCAGTGGCCCGGGAAAGCGGCCACTTCCCCTGGCTCCATGGACCGGTTACCCAGCAGGAACACAGTCCCTGGAGACTCCCTTTCTTCTTTCTCTTTTATTTGAGACAATTCATCCAAATTGGCCCAGGAGGCACAACAAATTGCCCGGAGAGAGCCTGACTAGTTTGTGGTACCTTGACAGCGTAGGCAGCAAATCTAATCTACAGATTATTACACATCATAGGCCGACCCAGATACAATACATCAATGCAAATACAGTGAAATAAGCAGTTCCTTTTCGGAACGAAAATCAAAACCTAATACATATGCACACACATAACAAAATAAATCTACTAATAAACAATGAAATACAGCATAATACACAAGATTAATATCGAGAACTGGCTCAGGGGCTAAAATCACATACCTGCTCAAATAGTAATAGGGCTTTAACTTGCTTCTTGAATTCAATTGGAGAAACTCTAGAATTTATTAGGTTTAATGTGTCAGCATACTTATGAGGAGTTATGGTATTTCTGACGACAACCTCTGTAAACCATAATTGTCTGTGATCTTGTCTTAACTATTAAGCTCTGTCGTAGTTCATAGGGGACTGCTTAAATTGATAGGTTTCCTGAAAATTAATTCTATTTTCTCGGTATTGACGTAGGGCTTCCAGAGATAGTTTTTGTTTTAACCATTGTTTTATCTGAAGTATGCTATATCTGGTAAAGTACGATGCAGTGCTTTTAGTGTAGGGGACGTTTACAATGGCTGGTATAGCTTGCTTTTGCGGCGATAAAAGGTAATTAAGGTTTAATAATATGTGGTTTTATTGGCCCAAGGGCCAGATATGGCCAAAGAGCGCCATGACAAATGGTGATGGTTTTCAATGTACTATAAATAGAGTGGTCTATAAGTTAAATGGTTGATGTAACGAGGCTCTAAAGGGGCCTAAAAGGTCGACGCTGTAAATGGCGTAAAATATAAATATTGTTATAAAATAATGACAATGACTAATGATTAGAGTTATTACTATAAAAATTCCATTAGGAATTAATGATGTACTAAACGTATACAATAGCACTAGTCCGTCAAGAGGTTCCTTGAAATGAAGGACTGAGAGGCACGCGCCTGTACAAACATTTGCACTGCAGCAGCAGCCTGCAAGACGAGGCTGCGCTACAGATACCCTGGCCAGATGATTTGTAAAGTGTTTACATCTGTTTAAAACTTTAAGACTGCATTAAAATCAAAAAGCGGCTCATGGCTAAGAAGAATGCTGAGTGTCTTAAGAGGGATGTGCTCACGATATGCGGTATAAAAGTACTTTTTACGCTGAGCTTCTATTTCAGGGCACTGGACAAGAACATGGACGACTGTAAGAATGTCGCCACACCTATCACATTTTGTAGGATCACTTCCAGAAAGGAGCTAAGAGTGCGTGCACAGGTATGACCATTATAACTGCCAAAGAAGCACTTCCTTCTATCTTGCCGTTTTTCGGACATCCATTTCCCTATTCTTGGTTTGATCATATGTAGCTTGTTTGATACTTCGCTGTCCCACTGCCTTTGCCAACCTCTCCGCACTGATAGCAAAAGAAAGGCTTTAGGGCTGTGGGAGGGATAGCAATGTTTGTGTCTGTTTATTCAAAAATACTGACGTCGCAATTTCGTCTGCAGCTACATTGCCTTTATGCCTCTATGGCCAGGTACCCAGCACACTATGACCACTTGATTGCCCATGTAGGTTGAGCATAACCAGCTGTAGTGGTCATTGAAAACTGCATTGTTGTGTTTCGTAGACACGTTAGAGTTATAACGACGCTCAATGAGTCTGTGAACACAATTGCTTTGGCAACATTCATTAGCTTATGTGTTAACCTGCCCACAGGATGCATATGCTTCCGCTGTAAAAATACTTGTATGCGGATTGAGTGCACCGGATGTTGAAAAAGACGGTCCCAGAGCTGTGTAAGCAACATCAGCAGGAGATTTGGAAGCGTCTGTGTAAAATTCTGCAAATGAGTACTTCGCCTGAAGTCGAGGACGTGCGAACGTATATGAGTCTCAGGTGCGTGCTGGGAGATCTCTATCAAAGGGACATTGCACTCAATAGTCTGCCACTCCCAAGGTGGTGGAAGCGGACTGGGAGCCGGTAAGAGAGTCCCTTGAACTAGTATGCCTGTTTTTTCAGCCGACGCTTCTAGACGCAACGACAAATGAGTCCTCACAGACGGCCGGTTTTGATACAGCCTGGCAGCCGATATGTCGCTATAGTGTAATGGCATGGGTGTTCTACATCTTCATTTACCTTCAGGGAGTAAGATAGACTTAAATACGTCTTGGAGATGTAGGGACCATTCATCCGACTCAACATACAGGCTCTCTACAGGGCTAGTCCTGAAGGCGCCTGTAGCAAGCCGACATGGTGGACGGGGTCTAACGTCTTTAAAGCACTAGGTGTTGCAGAGTTATAAAACTATGGCTCCAGATAGTAGTCAAGGCGTGACCGTACAAGGCTTTTGTATAAGCTAAGGAAGCATCTCATGTGGCTCCCCATGATGTGCGTGACGAGAGCTTCAGCAGATTCATAGCCTTCAAGCACTTTGTTTTCAGGTTCTTCAAGTGCGGGACAAAAGTTAACTTAGAATCCAAGATGAGGCCTAAAAATTTATGTTCATGGCTCACAGATAGCCGTTCGCCATCGAGGTCAATAACGGGGTCTATTGCATACCTCTTGTTCGAGAAGAGGACGCACGTGCTTTTTGTGGGTTTAGCTAAATCCATTTTCGTCCGCCCACTGGAAATTTGTTGAGGCCAAGCTGCACCTGTCGCTCGCAGATAGCAGATAGCAAGATTAACGATTTTAACCGATTTGCACATCATCCACGTACACGGAATAAAACATTGTGTGTGGTTTATGACACTGTGGGAGAGTTCATTTTTACAACAAATAGAGTGCAACTCAGCACACCTCCTTGTGGTACACCAGTCTCTTGGGTGAATGTACGAGATAAGACGTTACCAACCGAACACGGAAGGTGCGGTTCAAAGATAACTGTGAGTCACGTCAGCAAGTTGCCTCGGACGCCCATTCCTGCCAAATCACGAAGGATTCCAAATGCCATGTGGTGTCATATGCTTTCTCCATGTCTAAGAACACCGACAAGAAAAAACTGTTTATGCACGAAGGCATCGCGGAGATTTGTCTCGATGCGGACAAGGTGGTCTGGTGTGGGTCTACTTTCCCTGAACCGCGCTGTAAGGGATCTAGTATTTTGTCACTTTCAAGAAAATGGATCAGGCGCCGGTTAATCATTTTCTCAGAGTTTGGACAGGCAACTTGTTAGGGCTATAGGCCTATAACTGCTGGCCGAAGTCGGGTCCGTGCACGCTTTGAGTAATAGGGATTGTAATTGTTGAATCTCTCCAGGCAGCCGGGATGTGCAC
>NC_051158.1:106210154-106255000 GCF_013339745.2 Dermacentor silvarum | reverse complement strand
TCTTCAGGAAGGGATATTCTACGATGGATCATATCCATGTCATAAATCAGGTAATCGAGAAATCTGCGGAGTACAATCAACCTCTCTATATGGCTTTCATAGATTATGAAAATGTATTTGATTCAGTAGAGATACCAGCAGTCATAGAGGCATTGCGTAATCAAGGTGTACAGGAGGCATACGTGAATATCTTAGCAAGCATCCCCACCGATTCCACAGCCACCTTGGTTCTCCACAAGAAAAGTAGAAAGTTTCTTATCAAGAAAGCGGTCAGGCAAGGAGACGCAATGTCTCCAATGCTACTCACTGCATGCTTAGAAGAAGTATTCAAGCACTTAGACTGGGAAGGCTTAGGGGTGAGGATGACAGTGACAAGAACTGTTATTGATCCTGAGAAACTGGCCAGGGGGAGCCGAAGGCTTCCTCAGGTCAAGTCGGTGGCTCCGCCCAGGATGGCACCGGGATGCGAAATCCCGTTGCGATGTAGTGGGCCCTCTGGACTGCCTGGAGTTGGATGTGGTGGTGGTCGCTTCTTGGGAACTCCTCCCACTGTTCCTTTGTGGCAAGCATAGAGTTTTCTATGGCTGGGCACAGCCAGAGCATGTGATCGAAAGAGCATGAGTCGGCTCCGCATTTGGGGCATGACTAGGGGAAGTGCGGGTCTATCCCACTAAGGGACCGTGGAGTGGTGTACTTGCGGGTTTGTAACATTCTGAGCGTGCTAGCTTGTGGTTTATTTAGTTTTGGGTGAGGAGGAGAGAACCACATTCTTTACAAGCGGCAGTGTGAGACGATCTCGTGAAAGGTGCACAATGGGTCTTTCTGGATGCTAGCCTCGTTACGAGGAGGGCCGTTGACGGCTGAGCGTGTCGTGAAATCGCGCGCCACACGGTGAGCCCTTTCGTTGGGGTTGCAGCCGTGCGGTTGGATTGAGTCTCCCAGGTGGGCCGGGATCCATGAAATTTGGAAATATGGTTCCGTGCCAATTTGACTGAAATTAGTGAGCTTGTTGATCGCAATTCTATTCGCCTGTTTCGATACGCGCGCCGCCGAAAAGGACCTATAACGGCTGTACGGGAGTCCGAGAAGACGAAGAGGGGAGAATGTGCGCTGTGTATGGCCAGGGCGATAGCCGCCTCCTCCGCCTCGTGAGCAGAATTGGTGCGCACAGAGGCCGCATTCACCAGATTGCCTTTCGCATCCACTACCGATAGGGCGAACGCGTCTTCACTGTCGTATCTAGCGGCGTCTATGAATAGAGCGTGTAGTCCCTGTCGAGTGATCTGTTTGAGGATTGCCTGAGCTCTCGCACATCTTCTACCCTGATTGTGTACTGGGTGAATGTTGCGCGGAATCTGGTCTACCTTGATTAGGGAACTAACGTTTTTAGGTAGACAGACTTTATCCTCCGGGTCGTTCCTGGGCCGAATGCCTGCCTCGTTCAGTATACTAACTCCTGCCTTGCTGGGCGATAGTCTATAAACCTGCGCCACCGTGTGGGCTTCTATAATTTCGTCTATCGTGTTATGGAGCCCTAGCTTCAGTAGTCGTTCCGTGCTCGTGGACTGGGGAAGTCCTAGCACACGTTTGAGGCCCGTTCTTTTAAGCGCGTCTAATTTGGCCTTCTCTGCCCTGCTCCAATTAAGGTAAGGGGTTATATAGGTAATGTGGCTTAGGAAGAAGGCCTGGAAAGCTTTGATAAGATTGTCCTCCTTTAGCCCGCCTCTTCGGTTGGAGATGCGGGTGATCATTCTGATGACGTTTCCAGCCTGACTAGAGAGCTTATTGAGAGCCGTCGCGTTGCAACCCTTGGCATCGATGAGCAGACCTAGAATTTTGACCGAGTCTACCCTCGGTATTGGCTGTCCGTTTTTGGCTTTGATAACTATCGGAAGACTTTCCAGAGGCTCGAGGTTTCTGACTCCCTGCCTAGATTGTCTGTACAGCAAGAGTTCCGATTTCGACGGGAAGAGATCGAGCCCCGTGTCGGAGAGGAATCCCTCGATGGTTCCTAGCACGTTCTGTAATGAGTGTTCAATTGTGGCCATTGATCCACCAGGCACCCAGATCGAAATGTCATCCGCGTAAAAGGCGTGTCCCACGTTCTGAATCTCGGCGAGGCGAGCAGAAAGCCTGTGCATGGCTATGTTGAACAGTAGCGGGGAGAGGACCGAGCCCTGCGGGGTGCCACGGTTTCCCAGCCCGTATGGACCTCCCGAAACCATTCCTAGCCTGATGTGCGCCTTGCGGTTTGCCAGAAAGGATTTGGTGAAGTCGTGAAAGTTCCTTCCCAGGTTAAGGGCAGAAATTTCTCGCAGTATGTGCCTGTGTTTGACCCTGTCGAAAGCTTTGGCGAGGTCCAGCGCGAGGATTCCCCTTACATCACGGGTCTTATTATCAAAAATAGCCCTCTTGAGAAAAAGCATAGCGTCCTGTGTTGATAGGGACTGTCTGAACCCAACTAGGTTGTGCCTAAGAGTTCCCTGCTCTCAATATGTGCAACGATTCTGTTGCGGATCGCGTGTTCCGCGACCTTGGTGATGCAGGACGTAAGAGAGATGGGCCTCAAATTGTCGATGTGCGGTGGCTTACCCGGCTTAGAGATGAGTACAACTTTGGCGGTGCGCCATTCTTCTGGGACTTGGCCGGAACTCCATACCCGGTTGATCTCGTCTTTAAGTGTTTCGATGGCCCTGTCATCCAGGTTCCTAAGGAGCTTATTCGTGACTCCTTCGGGCCCCGGCGCCGATCTGCTGTTAAGGTTGTACAGGATATGTCTGATTTCGGACGTCTCAAATGGCTCGTCCAGATCTGGCGCCGGATGGCCTTCGTAAACAATTTCCTCGCCCTGGCGGTCCGAACCGTGGGCCAGGGGGAGGTATGTGTAAGCTAGGTTTTCGGTTACCTCCTTCTCCGTGAGGCCTATCGAGAATTGTTTTTTTACGAGTCTATCCGACGCGAGATTGAGTGTGCTCTTAGATTGCTTATCGCTGTTAAGGAGATTTTTAAGCAGGCTCCATTTACTTCCCCTTCGCATGCGGCCGTCTGTTTCTGCACATGTTTCATCCCATTGCTGTCTAGCGATTTGGCATGAGTAGGACTCGATTTCCCTATTGAGGCGCGCGATTCTCGCCCTGAGTCTGCGGTGGAGTCTACAGGTCCTCCACCTTTCCAAGAGGGCATTCTTTGCCTCCAGGAGATGGGCAAGCTTCGAATCCATTTTAGTTGCCTCTATGTCTGTAGTGATTTCTTTGGTCGCCTGTGTTACCGCGCTGCTAAGATTTTGTATCAGTTCTGTAGAGGTTTCGCTTAGTGAGGCCATTTCGCCTCTGATTTTGCGGAACAGGTCCCAGTCCACGTACGTGTACTTCCTGGGTGGTTTGGGGCTTACGCGCACTAGGAGTTCTAGAATACGGTGATCGCTGCCCAGGTCCTCTTGGAGGTTGTCCCACGTGCCTTCTGCGCCTCGGAGGAAAGTGAGGTCGGGTGTCGTGTCACGACTGACCGAATTGCCGATCCTGGTAGGGAGCCTGGGATCTGTAATCAACGTTAATCCGAGCTCCGCGGCGGTGTTAGCTAGGTTCGTGCCCTTGGTGCTTGAGTAACCATATCCCCATTCCGTGTTGGGGGCGTTAAAGTCTCCCGCGACTATCAGGGATGCGTCTTTCGCCGTGCGTACCGCGGCGACCAGAAGCGCCCTGAAATCCCTTCTTCTAAATAAAAGGAAAGAGGTAGAGGAATCGCCATTCTAATTAGGAAAAACATATCGTTTATAATGCACGACGATCCCTCATACAAGGCAGGACTCGAAGCTCAACTGTTGGAAATCATACCGAGCAGAACAAGCAACGCGAACGTATTTATTCTTAACGTATACAGTTTCCCCGCGGCTAGGTGTGAGGATCAGCGGCGAATATCTCAGCAACCTTCCCTTTGCAGATGACATTGTCCTATTTAGCAACAATGGAGACGAATTACAGCAAATGATTGAGGAACTTAATCGAGAAAGTGTAAGAATTAGGTTGAAGATGAATATGCAGAAGACAAAGATAATGTTCAATAGCATGGCAAGGGAACAAGAATTCAGGATTGCCAGTCAGCCTCTACAGTATGTAAAGGAGTACGTTTATCTAGGTAAATTATTCACAGGGGACCCTGACCACGAGAAAGAAATTTACAGAAAAATAAAATTGGGTTGGAATGCATACGGCCGGCATTGCCAAATACTCACTGGGAGCTTACCACTGTTGTTGAAAAGAAAAGTGTACAATCATTGCATTCTACCAGTGCTAACATATGGGGCAGAAACTTGGAGGTTAACAAAGAAGCTCGAGAACAAGTTAAGGACCGCACAAAGAGCGATGGAACGAAAAATCTTAGGACTAACGTTAAGAGACAGGAAGAGAGCGGTGTGGATCAGAGAACAAACGGATATATCCGATATTCTAGTTGACATTAGGCGAAAGAAATGGAACTCGGCAGGCAATGTAATGCGTAGGATGGATAACCGGTGGACCATTAGGGTTACAGAATGGATACCAAGAGAAGGGAAGCGCAGTCGAGGTCGGCAGAAAACCAGATGTGATGATGAAGTTAGGAAATTTGCAGGCGCAAGTTAGAATACGCTTGTGCAAGACAGGGGTAATTGGAGAGAGCAGGGAGAGGCCTTCGCCCTGCAGTGGACATAAAATATAGGCTGGTGATGATGATGATGATGATGCCGTCGTGGACTTTCCGAAAAACTGTAGATTTCAGAAAATATTATCTACTGTGTTGAACCTCTTTTTGAGTCACTCAATCGATCAAATAATGTATCGCACTACAGCACCCGCTGTTCCGTCAAGCTAAGTTCTGCCTTTCTTACACTGATTATTCCACTGAATAATGTAACGTGTTTATTTTAGGCAGTAAAACGTGAATGCACCAAATGAAAAGCTACATTATAAGAAGCAGAAACTGCAGTTACAAATTATGTCACAAACTAGAGCATGTGTTTAAACATTGGGCACATTTTCTGGTTCAAGAATATGAGCGAACATGTCTTCCTCTTTTGAAATCAGGGGCAGGTCTTTTTAGCACGTTCAGATCGAAAACAATGAATCTGCCAAAGTTTTACACAAGGCGACGAATCAAATATTGCCACCAATATCGTTTGTCTATTTCTTCCACTCTAGGTTCTTGCTTGTTCAGGCATGTTTACTTGAGGGACGGGCAAAACCATTTCCCAAGACACCGTTGCGAGAGGTGGGAATGCAGTGACGGAGATATATGGGTAACAGGGTAAGACACTAATTTTAGAGTACTTGGATTTTTTGTGCGTAAACCACTGCATCATCATGGCGGATAGGATATTTCAACGGCTGGACGTTGTCCACTTTCTTGAGCATTTATGCTTATTTGTCTGTAGCCCCTGTAGCTTTACCTAGCAGCAATATTTGTATTAGAATTGACTTGCTGACTTAGCGGCCTTCTCGTTGTGCTGCTAAGTCCCAAGGCGAGCGATTAAGACTCCGCTTTGGTGGCCGCATTTAGATGGGCCGAAATGCAAGGACGCCCCTGCACCGTGCACTGAGGGTACGCTCAGGAACCCTAGGTGGTCGAAATTATTCTGGAGTGTCCCCCTACGGCGTGCCTCGTAGGGTTTTTCAAACCGTGGTTTTGGCGCGTAAATCTCCATAATTTATTTCTTTATTAGCATCGAATGCGAATCATCCAATAAACAACATGGGTTACGCCGTACGCGATCTCATGAGCCGGTAACATGCGTACCTCAAGGTTGTCGTATTGTTCACTTTCGCCTTTTCGTTCCCTAGAAGAATCGCTGAAACCGCCTTACTCAATTGTCCTGTAGCAATATCATAATTCCAACAAGAGCTTAGGTGTATTCGAATTTTTAGTGAAATAAATAATTAACCACGGATATGTATTTTGCATGCACATTGCGTTTTAACTAAAGCACCCAAGAACGCGCAATGAAATGCTGGCGCAAATGAAACATTTTGTTTGGTAGTAAAATAATCGAGCATGCTGTTCGCAATCTTAGAATGAATTATAATTTTAAATATACACAGAAAGTTGCCAAAAACGATATGTCGCTCCTAGTTTCCGTGATACCCAGCATCGAACTACACATGGATGCACTCAGATTACTGTGTGTAAGTCGGCTATTTTCGGTTCTTCACAGTTATCGCTTAAAATCGCAGTCCTTATATCATGTAGGAAATTGCGTTTTCTGGTTAGCAAAGTACAAGCTAAAAAAAGTTCATGCTAACAAGCGGCGCTGCTTTCGCGGCCACCAATGGAACGGCAGATATGTGGTGAGAAACGACAACTGCAAAATGTGGCGAGGATTGGTGACTTTCATTGCACGGCGGCACACTTGAGTGTTTTGTTTTTTTACGCGGGAAATTTAGAGTGAATTACCCGAGTTTTGTGGTTTCACTGTGAGATAATTATTGTCCGGCTTCCCTAACCTGCGATACAGTAGTGGTGCAGGTCGAGGCATCTCTCCTTTATGCCTCTCTCACTTTCTGTCCTGCTTCCCAAATGAAAAGCAGAAGTGTGTCTGCGGAAGTACGGTTAACTGCGTGTCACGCGAAAAAAAATCATCGGGTTAAAAAAAAACTTCTTAGCCTGGCGTGACAAAGAACGCATTCACTCGTATACGGCTAAAGCATTTCAACAGGAAACACCGAAAGCACGTAGTTAATGCCGAAATAATTCCAAACTTCAGAAAACGTGCACCGCATGAGTAGCTTCATAAACAAAGTATTACTTTCTTGCTACTTGTCTTCCGCCACTTCTGACAGACAGTCGCTATCGCACTCGCCTACGACGATTTCTGGCTTGCTGTACATTCTTTATTTGGCGCGTAGGTTTTATTTAGAACGTGAGAAAGAACAGAGAAAAGACAGTGAGGTGCTTCCCTCTCTATCGTCCGTCCTTTTTTTGCGTTCTAAGTCACGCACCAAAACAAGAATGTACAAGAATGAAGAAGCCGAAGGACCAACTTGCCTAAGGATATTTTATTTTTGAATGTGTTTCCAGCTTGTTTTCAGCGTACGACTTCGCGAACACGATTCTTACTGCAGATCGAAAAACTCAGATAAAACATGTTACTTGGTATTTTCTGCGTTAGCAGTTTAGGATGGACACTTTGACTAGTAAACTGTCTCTTCCACTCAATAAACGGATACCGTAAAAATTGAATGCTGGTCCCTTTTGGGGAACCATGAAATAAAATCAGAAAGAAACAACGCCTCGATAGATACGGGCGGCATGGTCCGTGATAAGTGGGGCTTGCTAGGTTGTTTTTTACAGATGTGTTATGATGCCATATCTGCAATGTTTCATTTGCAAGAATTTTCTTTACGTTAGACAAATGAACATCATGGTCGCGTTACGTTTCCTACAATGAAGGACGCAAAACAGAGATAGACGGAGGGTAGAACACAGGCACTAACTTCAACAAATGATTTATTAGAAGCCGAGCACGATTATATAGTACTTACATAAGTGACACTCCAGTGGCTTTGAGGCCATGCACGGACTAGTGAACATTTCCAAAAGACAGCTCTTTTTTGACAGACATTTCGAAGAGATGCTCACACAAGGAGGTCCGAGATTATCAACTTTCGCAGACTCAACTATCAGAGAATCTGCATATTAACGGATAGTTTGCTTCATGTGCTTTGAGCTCAATCAGTCCTCAGATAAGTGTTTCGTGCTTTAGGTGTAACCAATCGTGCCACACAAGGCAGCGGTGGCGTTGTGTGATGCGTGATTCGTTGATACTGAGCCACACGATGCTTGCCCGCCATCTAAGCCAGCGAACCATTCCGAGGTGTAAATCTAGTGCCGGAATTCTGGGGTGATTGCCTTTCGTGATTGACTTTCGCAAGATTTCGCATGACTCGGCTCCCGACGCGTCCATATTAAGATCGGAAGCGTTTCTAGGACTGCGGTAAGTTCGCTGTCCCGGCGCAGAAAGGCAGCCAGCTCTACACACGGACGCGTCAGGAACCGAGTGACGCAGTACATCGCTAAAGTGAAACTATCTCCAAAAGCGCTCGCTCGACAGGATCGTCCAAGCTTGAAAAGTGTTTTGTGGGTCACCGTCATTGCCTTGTTTGTTTTTTGTTTGTTTGTTTGTGTTTTCAAGGGCAGTGCAGTAGGTAGATTTAGATTTTGCACACCGAAAGTTTGGGGATGCTAAATGTCGGGTTTACAAATTATGGACAAATGCTACAAAAATAAAAGCAAAAGTTGTACAAAAGAACGTAAGAAGGCCGTGCATGTGTGCAATGATACCTTTGGGTACCCAAGCCATTCAGTTGCGGAAAATCTAAAGCTTCCTAATATATTCATACAGATGACGTACTAAATCTGAACCATCCTTCCGTTATGCATCTATTTTGTGACAGAGTAAGTTTGTGGCGGTCAGCATTCGGCCCTGATGGCAATAAAACTTCAAGGGCTGGTCATCAGTCAAGAAAAGAGAGTGAACAAAAAATGCCGATTTGCCACCTTTTCTTTCAATTATTCAATGGCTGGCAGCTGAATCATAAGACCTTATTCCTCTTCAAGCATGTCAACGCTAAATGTAATAGGAGTTGCTCCGGTGCCTACAATCATCTTGGCGCGCGACATTTCCACCGACAACATGAATCATCTAAACAGGCAAGCCATATCCGTGTACATTGAGGTTGTTTCCCTTAATGCAATCACGAAGGTGAGGATCGATGGCAGAAAGAACATATTGCCTCGTGACGTCAGTAACCGGACTGCAGTTGACGAATTAGTAAAAATCAAGGTCGTAGGTGACAATAATGCCCGTTGTCATATACTGCAGAACAGTGACACCACTGCAGACGCAATTTACCAGAGTCATGTTTCTATCTCCAACAGCGACCTGTCTGCTTTGATTAAACCAACCGCAAATTGTGATGCTATATTGCAAATGCGTCGTATAAGAAAATAGCATTGCATGAGGCTAAGCTTCAATGGTGACATTACTTCGTCTTATGGTGGAACTGTTTCGACGCGCCGTTTGAATTTTTACTACACCTTTTCACTGTCTAATTGTTTCAATCTTGGGCACGTGAACTGCATATGCCACAACTAGAATGTGTGCCCAAAGTTTTTCAACCACGCAGCTTTGACATGAGCAGTGCAACGGACATTGAGTGTACTAACAGCGAATGCACCCACCATGGCTCATCCAAAGACTGTCCAGAAACCGTGGAGCTGAAGCTACTCACGCAAATGGTGAAAAATCATTCGACGCATAAAGATACCACGGACACTACGCGATGACATAGGGTCCGCCGAAGACGTTCCTCCAGAAAAAGAAATGCTGTTACGACAGACAGAGGACGAAGAAGTCGACGAGTGCGGAGGCGTTGACATCGGCTCTGGTCTTTATCAATGTTCTCGAGCTATTCTCCCTGCGGAATCAGGTGATTTATGCTTTAATCGACGCGGCAAGTCAAGCGGCCTCTGCCAATACCAGATTTGCGTCGGCTGAAGGACTTTTCGCCGTTCTGTGAGTGTTAGAACCACGGCAAGAAGACGCGGTTAGGCCTACCCGCGTCTTCCGGACCGTGGAACCGCGCCGTGGAAGAAAAGATTTCTCAAGAAGAGGCATGCGATCCAAGTAGAAGGTGGCGTACGGTCGCTGGCCGCGCAGGCGCAGGGAAGAATATTCTTCGGCTCAAGACGGTGGCAATACACGTGGCAGATGGAGGGACGGCGGTCGCACCGCTGCACCGCGCTACACGATACGACGTGTCACTTGACCACTGAGGGACACTTTTCGCATCCATGACAGACCGAGGGATGGCCTGAATGTTAACAAGGTCAGTAAAACACGCTTTGAGCAAGTCTTGGCCATGGCAGCAGCCTTGGCTCCGGCCGAAATCGAAGAGGACACGACGTGTTCCAATGGAGTTCAGAACATTTTTGTGGTGTGCACTCCGCAAGAGAAAAACGCGGACGCGGACGCCACAGTGCAGCAAATCAGGCTCAGTGAAGGCACGTTTGGGGTGGCGGCGTACCTGGCCCCACCCGAGAATACGTGTAAGGGAGTCATAAGAGGAGTCGACATGGAAGTCAGCGAGGCTCAACTCAGAGCGTGAATTGTAAATCATCGGAAGCCGGTAGCTTTGGAGGCCAGGCGGATCAAGAACACCACGGCGGTGGTGGTGCTTTTCGATGGCATGAAGGTGCCCAACTACGTGGCATGTGGCGCGAGCACATTTCGCTGCACGCTCTACTGACGCCACACGGAAGTCTGCTACGAGTCTGGAGGGCTGGGCCACCGGGCTCACGCGTGTCCCAACCCGGGCAGCAAGTGGTGTCGCACCTGCGGCAAAAGATCGCTTGCGGAAGATCACCGGCGCAATCGGAAGTGCACGTTGTGCGGTAGCCCGCACCTCTCGACGGCCAAGGAGTACAGGGAGAAATTTCAAGTTCCCGATATCGTCAGAAGACAACGGCGGCAAGGGCATCCACGTGCTGAGCAGCCGCAGCTGCGGACCGACGTCAACACGGCGGGCGGCAGGAGCCGCTCGCGTACCCAGCTCGTGCTCAGCCCTAGTGGCACATACAACAAGGCTAAATCAAAGAAAGTAATATACTGAATTTTAGAGCACAGCTCATAGGCGCCCGCTCCTGCGTTGAGCGATGGCGTTGCCCCTCGGTGTAACCGAGCGAACGAGCACAGCGAACACTGAGAGCGAACGCGGAGCGCAGCGGGCGATGAAGGACGGTGATAGCGAAGCGAGCGCCAGGAGGGTACCGCGGAGGCGAAAAGCGAAAGAAATTACGGCGAAAGCGTGAGAAGATAAGCGTAGTGCCCGCAAGACGGGCGACGACCGCTACGAGATCGTGCCAGAGTAACGCGCCGTCGTGGGTTCACAGATGGCATGCGGCGAGGGCGTCCAGCCATACATATATGGAAACAAAGCGCTCCATCAGTGGAGGTCTGTCTGCAGTGGCTGCTGTGAATCGCGCCCATGCGTCACCCACGAGCTGCCTCTCGCGATATCCTGATGAACCAAGCAGTCGCGCCCCACTTCGCTCCGTCTGCAACATGCCGCACGAGACAGATTATCCGCTCCTGGCAATATATCGCGAGATAAATGCACGTATAGAGCTGCGATGAAATTTCGCATTAATAAGTGGCGTAATCGTTGTTGAATTTTTTTATATATTTTTAACTACACTAATATAAAAACGGTGCGTTTTAGAGATATCTGTGAGCCGTCATTATATCAAGTTTTATGTGGAAAGTGCTCATTCTGGAGGATTGCCCACGAACCTTGTGTCACATACTATGTGACCAAATGAAAGAAAAAAAACTAAATAAAATTGTCCGTTACTATTAAATCATATTTCGGTTAATAAAACGTGTGCCTTTGAGCCGACATTATATGTTGATGCTTTATGTAGAACGTAATGTTTTGTTTCGAAGAACATAGCTCGACATACGTAGAGAACATCGAAGGTTTAGATAAGAAACTTGGTGGGTAAGCTTTGTATATATAAAAAAATTGAAAGACGATTAAGCTTCGGCTTTAAGAGCGGAACGCGATAGCGTTATCGGGACCCGTACGCATCGCCTTTTTTCTTTATGACTAGGCTTCACTGCAACCCACAACGTGAGGAAGCAAGCTTACAAAGACCAAGCTTACACCGATCCCCTTAAAGTCGGCTTCACTTTTAAACACAAATGCATTGTTGGGAAGACATTTTTACAAGGGAAGGAAGCCGTCATATCAATGTGTGACTGCCCTAGGACCTTTTTTTATTATTTTATTGATTGTTTGCTGTTTTTGGGAGGAGGCGAGCGCTATCTGGATGGGGTTTTCGCAAGTAACCTACCCGAACGCGCCGCTGTTCTTTAAAGGAGTTTGTGTTTGAGTTTCCTCGTAACAGAATCATGTTTTATCGTGCATTCAAATCAGTACAGACGCTATTAGTACAGACGCTATCCTGTCTGTAGGTTGTAGTTAAGTCGTACTTTACGATTTTTCTGACAGACCTTACTTTGAGAAATTTAGTTCTTGTTCACTAACGCTTTGCGCCACGTGGAGGGCCTGTGTGGTCGGGGTGGTTCGGGTTTAATTTCTCCACCACGGACGCCGGCGTTTATGCCGACACCAGTGCCGACGCTGGATTTTCTGCGACACGGGGCCCTTAACGCTATCGCGTTAATACATTTCCCAAGACAGCAGCCACGATCACGAACGACTGGGCGAGTTCGCACAGAAAGCTTCGCTTTGAAATTTGTTACATCCTTTTAGAGTTTTATTGACAGTAGCGTTCTTATGACAATTAAGGAACCACGCGGTGTCTACCTATCTGCCTCCCTGCCTATCTAACCGCTTTCCCACAAACTTGAGTCTACGAGTATTCCACGGTCTAAAGGGTAGAGCACTGGGCTGCTGTGCTTAGGGAATCGGGATGGGTTGCTGGTATGTGCCGCTTTTCAGTGAACCTCTTTGACGACAATTTTGGCGATCAAACATGTGCCGCTGGGCATGTGCAAGTCTACAATGACAAGAAATTCTCATGTGCAGGGCGGAACGAAATGACATACACGTGCCACTCGTGAGCTTCGTTTGGGTGTCACTGATAGCATCGCGTGTCCAGAGGAGAAGCGCGAGAGTGGAACTCTGCTACACACGCGCATCATACCTGAAGCGTCGTTGAGGCGGAAATACGTTGTCACTACCTTGCTTCAATGCTAATCGCACTAACGTCGGCATTAGCTCTGAGAGGGGTTCTATACAGGAATTTTCGCCGGCACCAGCGATACCATTTTACAGCGACACTGTCTATGGCTAGGATGTGGCGTAACATTGACATAAAACAATGGTGTACCGATCCCGGCGCCAATGCAGGGCAGAGCAATAATAATACCACCGTAAGGCCAAGGCTGCATGCAGTGACTCGTCAATGACTCATACCCCCGTAATGAAGCAAAAATGCAGCGGCTCATACTTCTTAAGGCAGAGGCTACAAGCACTCAGCAAAGGGAAGCTAAATAGGCATACATTCTGTGGCGTCACGCGTTCAACATACAGAACAGCATTCGTTTCAATAAACAACAAGGATAAAACAAGCATCCCAACCACATAATTGATGATAAGGCGCTCCTGATAACAACGCGAAGAACGCAGCGCTCCCCGCATACGTTTCACCGTAAAGATTATAGTTGAGCAAGCTGCCGCGGAGACGGCAGCTTGCGACGTGGGGAGCGACGTCCCTAGCCTTTCGCGTGCAAAATAACCAGCCAAGCAATTGACTTCAATGTTGTCGCAGCATCTATGTGCAGTGGCGTTCTTTCAAAATTACCATTACTCATATTACCACCATTACTCTAAAATAGTATTACTACCATTACTCTAATGCCATGCAGCATTGCATACCCCCCTCAGCAGTTGTAGCGATGATTTTTAACAGCTTCGCTGGGCATCCACTTTCGCAGAGCTGGGATGACGAGTAATTTTCTTTTCTACTCTATCGTTAGTGTTTTCGAATAGCGTGTCCGTCCGCTCACCGGAGCTGCGTGCATTAGTGGCGAAGTCCCGAGCAGCCAGAAAACACCCGCTAAACAACCAGTGTGTGTTCGGCTTCTATCTGCTGGTTTTCTATCTATCCGCTGGTTTAATTCTATCTGCACGTACAAGAAATCTAAAAAAAACAGCAATCTCGCGGTCAATTGCAAACTAATGGAAGTGTTTTTTTTTTTTTTTTGTCTCTACTGCAGGTGCCCAAAACCATCAGATTTTGATCAATGGGGACCACTTGATACCGATCCATACATGTGGGAGAAGTGGCCTTATTGTTGCTAATGCAATAAAGTATTATTGTTTTCACTTTACTAAATGCTTCTGTATATCATAAAAAAGCATCGCAAATGCCATTCAACGGCACTGACGAATGTTGCAGAAATTGTTCGACAAGTCTATTGGCTTAGCTAGGGAATAATTTGGAAAGAAGGAAGCCCTTTTTAGTCTTAAATGGCAATATTGTTTTCGTGCAATCATAGAGACACCCCAGGTTCTCCACTCTGGCGGCGGTTTCGTAAGGCACGACTGAGTGCGGCCACGCGAGTCCTATCTTGAAAGCCGTCTGCGATGAGTGCAGAGTTTAGGTTGGCCGAGGGCTGATAGTTCCGTGTGCGCTTTGCTCTCGCCGCTTAGTTCGCGTTGAAGTGAGAGCCCGTACGAAGCTCAATTCGCTCGCTGCTACTGTGTCAAAATTCTCAGAACTGTGTACCTGGAAACATCGAGGAGCTGCTCAAAAGGCCACAAGCATTTTTAGGCCTATACCGAAATTTTCTGAATTCGTAGGGGAATTGTAACGCCTCCGAGCAACTCAGCGTCGCGCGGAACGACGATACCGGCGCACCAAGTCCATCTACGACTTAAGGGAGTCGAGACGCATACGGTCCAGCGTTCGATCAACTTACTGCAGTCGGACTGCAGTCTAGGAAAAGTGATGGAGAGGATGGTGCTGACACGTCTGGAGTGGTACCTAGAGCGGTACGAGATATACCCTGATGCTATGGCAGGCTTCCGATGCGGACGTTCTTCTATAGACAACGTCATAGTTCTTCAAGACGCAATAAACATAGTGCACGAATAAACATAGTGCACGAGAACGGAATGAAATGTGCACCTGAAAAATCAGAATGCATTACGCTACACGGAAAATAGTACAACAAATCTGAAAAGACTGAACTGAAGCTTGGAGATTCTACACTTAAAGAATCCCAAAAAGTGATGATTTTAGGGCTGTGGATACAACACAATGCTAGACCAGACCATACCCCAAAAACTCTGAAGAATTCTGTAAAACAAATCACGAGAATGATAGGAAGAATTAGGCGGAACGGGAGATGACTAAGCGAATCAGACGCATTAAGACTAGCTCAAGCTTTTCCAATAAGCAGAATTACCTACAGCCTCCCGTATCACGAGCTTAACCGTAAAGAGACAGAGCAGGCAGACATCCTAATACGCACGGCGTATAAGGTCGCCCTGGGTCTACCACTGGGGACATCCACGGAGAGACTCGAGGCTCTTGGGGTGTACAACACCTTTGAAGAACTCAAAGCAGTGATAATGGTCACACAACGAGAACACCTTAATATGTCACAGGCGTGCAGGAGGGTCCTAGAAGAGCTGGGATACCCGATCAACCCACACTACTGCAGCAACGAACTAGTGGGCATATCAAGGGAGATGCGAGAAAAACTAAAGATCTCCCCCATCCCCCCAAAAATGAACCCAAAATATCATACAGGCAGGCGTAATGCCCGAGCCAAACAATTATAAAAACGATTCGGCAATAACCCCGACAAAATATACACAGACGCAGCACGGAACATTAAGGGACACGTTATCGTGGCTGCTTCGGGACCCTCCGGTATTCTAAGAACTATAACAACAGCTTCAGTCCGCACAGCCTGCACCAGCACAGAGGAGGCGGCTGCAGTGGCCCTAGCGATAAAGACACGGGAGGGAGAAGAAAGACCCGTCTACAATCTCACGGACTCCCAGGCGGCCCGCCGACTCTTCCTCCACGGAAGAATCCCTAGGATCGCCCTTAACATCTTGGGCAATCGACTAAGTCAAGAACATCCCATTGTATGGTATCCGGGGCATGTTGGCGTCACTGGTAACACAGGGGCAGACGCTCTTGCTCGCCAGACTTCAATCCGAGCAAGGAATGACACCCCGATCGGAAACAATAAAATACTAGCATGCGATGTCTTAGAATATCAACATCGTTCTCGCCAAGAAGTCGCCGCGCCAAACCCGCAATTAAGAGTGGAGCAGGTTCGGCTATAAAGAAAAATCCCGACAAACACCTACCCACATCTGGGGCGATGGCATGCCATCTGGCCAACCAGATATGCCTGTCAATGCCCCTGGTGTGGGGGGAGGCCATCCTTTCCCCATGTGACATGGTAGTGCCAATCACGACCCCAAAATTCAAGTTCACCCGGTCTAGCACAATATTCCTTTAGGGAGCCTTGGGCAGTCATCCTCGCCCGGACTGACCTGGAGACTCAATTGAGCCTCCTCGACCAGGCATGGAGCGTGGCGGTGGCCACTGGAGTCCTGGACTAAGGATCCACCCTCCGGCCCCCTTAACCCTATTTTTCCTAAGTAAAATTATTTCTCTCTCTCTCTCTCTCTCACTTCACTTCTGTAGTCTTAACGGGGAGGCCGCGATTACACGGGTGTAAGCCATTGCTTAAATCTGTATTAGCGATTCACTGTCTTACGTGACGGGCGGATTTAATAACAGAGGTGACACGCGAATGTGTGTGCGTATACCTACCGGCACGATGACCACCGATCAGGACAATAAATACGTTCGTACGGTTGTTCCAATTTCTGTGTGACCTCTGTGTCATACGCTAAACAGCTTCACTGGTCATCCACCTTCCCAGAGTGAAATGGCTCATGAATTTTTTAAATGCGAAGCATTTCTTGGCGAACATTTGCTATTTTGACACTATCTATCTATCGATCTATTTGTCTGTCTATCATCTATCTATCTATATATATATCAAGACGCCTACGTCTTTGTGCTCTCATGGTCGTTTCATTAAGTTGGTAGGTACCAAAATTGGCATAGTATGACAGGAGTGTATGAAGAACATAAGTAATAGGTCATGACATAAATGTGATGACTTGCGTGTCATGTAGGTCATGACAATGACCCAGCGAGAAAGATTAACACTCAGAAACCTCTGCAATGGGTTCGGACGTGGGTACTAAGTGAAGGAAATACTAAAAGATGCTGATAGAAGTCACAATGACCATGACTCAGCAATAATGACAATGACTCAGCGAAAGAAGATGAACACTCAAAAACCGCTGGAATGGCTTCGGATATGGTACTAAGTAAAGGAAAAGGCTACAGGTTGATGGTCGAAGTCGTAGTCGTGGGCATGACTATGGCTTTCGCCTTAGGTGTAGCTAAAGGGTCTCCTGAGGACTAATGACATGAATGTCATGACATGCGTGTCATGTAAGTCATGAAAGAGCCGCCTACGTCTTGGTGTTCTCATGGTCGTTTGCTTAACTTGGTAGGCTCCCCGCACACTGCGATTAATTCCCGCAGGGCGTGGTGAATAGGCTCCCCGCACACATCGATTCCCACAGGGCGTGGGATCTGCCGGCTTCTTTTCTTCTTTCTTTTTCTCTGCGCTCTGCATTTACAGCGGTGCCGTTGCGCCTTCCGCGTATTATGATTAGCACCGCTGACTGACGTAAATCGCACTGCAAAGATGCATTTAAGCACGTGACTGTAACTCTTTTGCTGGGAACTGAACATTCTCGTGAGACAGGACGTGCGCCGTTTCGTTCGAAATTTTAATTGTTTCTGGCGGCCCGCAGCGCCGTAATACTTTATAGACAACATCGACATGGCGTGAAGTAAGCGCTACGCTTGTTTGTTTAAAATAACCAAATCTCGTGAGTGGACATTTAAGACGTACCATCCAAAATAAACATACTTGGAGCACTAACGAGGCTTAGGAAGATATTTAAAAACGTTTCACTGCCCTAAGTGCGGTGGTTTTGACTGTGTGTTTAGTGTTGTGTTCTCGGGGATCAAATGCTACACACAAACATTCGAGAGTCTACACTTACTACAGCTATATGCGAACTAGTGAAATGATGCAACTTTAAGAACACCTGTACTTGGCAATTAAGCAGTGCACGAAATGCATTTATGTTCTCTTCCACACAGCCATCTGAAATTATCTTGAGTGCTTCTAAAATTTAATGAAATCCTACCTGCAACATAATATAGCAAATACGTGTATCTAATTGTTGCTCTTCTACTTAGGAAAACGAGGGCATACGATGTCATTTATAAAGTAATATACGTTTTTTGTGGGTGTTTTTCTTGTTTTTTATTAACACGACGCCGCGCACATAGTTTTGATTGTGTCGTCACGAGCGGTATAGTCATTATACGCCTCCAGGCACTTCTTAAAAACTGGCTCGAAATTTTCGTCTACGCGATATGCTTCCACCTTCACGTGTAGCTCATACTTCTTTTCTCCTGTAGTAAAAAAAGAAACACATTAAATTCAAGAACTAAGAAATCGTAAGTACCATGTGAGTACACTGTCGTAGAAAAGTTATCTACGGGCGTTGAAACTTTTCCTTTGAATGGCTGTCAGTTAGAGTGGATATTATAGAAGGGCGCGCTCACTGCTTCTGACGCCACTCTAATGCACATTTCCATTTGTTTAACCTGATGTTCTTCACAGAAACAGAAGCAACCTTACAGTTCGGCCACTCATAGGTCAAATTGGGCAACAAAAGTGCGAAGTCTACGTGGTGTACACGAACAAAAAGACAGAAATTCCTTCAGCAATTCCTTCATCCCCGGAACACGTTTACTTCTGCCACAATGAAGACCATCATCTCGTTTTGATTTCCTGCTTTTAGAGCGTGGCTCTTAGGCGCCCGTTCCCACCTTCAGCGTCGGCGTTGTCCCTCGCCGTAACCGAGTGAACGAGCACAGGGAAGAATGAAAGAGCGAACGCGGAGCGCAGTGGGGGATGAAAGACGGCGATAGCGAGGAGAGCGCGAGGCATAAAGTGGAGGAGCAGGGTATGGCGAAAGCGTGAGAAGAAAAGTGTAGTGCCACTCAACACGGGCTTTGCGGTGACGGCCGCTACGAGATGGCGCCAGAGTAGCGCGCCGTCACCTGTTCACCGATGGCATGCGGCGAGGATGTCCTACGATACTATATATGAGGTCGCTGCATCAGCGGACGTCTTTTTGCGGCTGCTGTTGTGAATCGCGCCCACGCGTCACCCACTCCCTGCCTCTCGCAAACTCCCGATCAGCGAGGCAGACGCGCCCACACTTCGCTCCGTTTGCAACGTTCCGCACAAGACAAATTGGCCACGCCAGTCAATATACCGCGAAATGAAAACACGAATAGAGCTGCACTTAAATTTCGCATTAGCGAATGCCGTAATCGTCGGCGGATCGTTTTGTCATATAAGTGCGCTCACAGACTATACGGAAGATGGCCAAGATGCCAGCTGCTAGTGGGCTGTTGATTGTGGGCTGGGCTCAACGTAGAGAAATGTTTTGTTTTTGTAGTAAAAGTATGGAAAGATACATATTTGAAATACCATTTATTTGACAAGATTTATTTATAGGATATTTTAATAAAATTCCGAATGAGAAAACCTCGGCAGAAACGATCTAACGATAACTGCGTCGACGGTAATTCGTTAGCATTGAATCCATATAGCGACACAACGTATTGCCACCGTCGAAACGAGTTATGTTAGAGGCGTGTGCATCAGCGGGACTCGTCTTTCGCGCTTCCGTAAAAACACTCGGTGCCATGTAGCGTCGCCGCCTGGAAGCCTGGGGTGGCATGTGAAATGCAAAGCGCGCCGGTGCATGTGAATGTTGTTAAACGCGTAATGTGGCAGCCGGGATCATCTTTCGCGCTTCTTTCTGGACTCGCTGAGCCATTCAATGGTACTGCCGAGAAATCGGCGCGTGATCTCCGAGACGAGAAGCGTGGCACGTCGGTGCTTGCGAACGCTGACAATTGTTTCCTCGCTAGCCGCACACTCAGTCACACATTCTCAGTGGCCCATGTTGGCGACAGGTTCATTGTAGAGCGACACATACCCAGTGCATCCATGGCACAGCTCGCTAAAACGTTGGCGTTAAAGATGTTCATTGAAAAGCGGCACATACCGAGTCCATTTGTGGAGCCGCTTACTAATGCGTCGGATTGCTCTCCTTCGTAACGCGCGTTCGATTCCGCTTAGCATGGAATTTAACGGATCTTTTTTTTTTTTACCTCATTGTAGAGCGGCCCATTCTGAGTGGCACATGCCTACTTAGCCCAGTTCCCGTCAAAGATGGTCATTGAAGAGCGGCCAACCTCTACTCGCACACAGCTATGACCCAAGTTGGCACGAAAGAGGTTCATTGAAGACAAGCACTGATCCAATGGCATATACCACGTGGTCCAAGTCGGCGTCAAGTGTTTCTTCGAACAGCTAGGTACCTACCCAGTCCCGCATCCATATCGGCGTGAAAAGGGTGCGTTGAAATGCGGCACGTATGTACACGTCGCCGCATACTCAGTGACCCAAGTTGGACCGATGGTTGGTTTCGAACCCTGCTACCTCAGCACAGCAGCCTGATGCGCTGCCCATTCGACCATGGACTACCTTGTGACCATGTAGGCGGCAAAGTGGTTAGATACAAACATAGATAGATAGATAGATAGATAGATAGATAGATAGATAGATAGATAGATAGATAGATAGATAGATAGATAGATAGATAGATAGATAGATAGATAGATAGATAGATAGATAGATAGATAGATAGATAGATAGATAGATAGATAGATAGATAGATAGATAGATAGATAGCCCCCGGAAAGTACGGGATGTACTCTAAGAATGCTAACGCAATATATAAAATAGGTTTTGACTTGATCTTCTTCGTGATGTCCGGAACTTCGATTCAGTATGGGGTATTAACGCGTGTGGTGAAATTTGAAGCAGGTGGCCTCATGACATCTTGGGCTGGTCACTTCGATGCGCACTAGACCGCTGTCACCAGCAGCGTTGCCTTCGGCTGGTCGAAAGAGAGTACGCGGCTTGGGTGCGGCTTGTTCTTCCCAATCACTCTCTTCCCGTGTCGAGCCTATCGAGGGGTTTGCCGTGACTTCATCAGAGCACAGTATCGCGGCATCGCTGATGTCGGCGACAGTCAACCATAAAACAGTTCAGTGCACGAGTGTGTCTTAATAAACTCTTGTCTCATCGGCACATACGCAGTTTTTCCTGGCAGCATCGGGAGCTTTAGCAAGGCTCCGAGGCGAAATCGGACATTTAGAGTATTTACATATGGTCTCGCATCTACCACTACCTCCTACTGGAGCGAGTCACACGTCCTGCTTGCGTTCTACTCCTCTCCCTCTCAATTCGAGGAACGTCAAATATGCTTGACTCTGAGTCGGATGATGGAGATGACCAGTGGACGATACCATCAGACTCCCCGTGTCTAGTAGGTTATATTTATGCAAAACAGTAGGTTATATCAGTTTAAAACAAATGTAATGCTATACTGTGCTTAATGTCGCAGTTGTTTGGCCAAAGTTGTTTGTTTTTTGTTCAAAATGATCACACATTTTACTATGCGGTTCAAGTTTTGCTATTTGAAGACATTTGATTCAGGCAATCATAGGGGCATCATGCCTGTTATTGTTTCTTTTCAGTGCAATTTTGGTGAGATCGCCTTATACTCACCGTAATAAGTATGTACAGGTAGTGTAAAACAATCATATTTGCCATTTGAATCATTCAGTATAAGACACTCAACTACCAGCCCGTTGTGCCGGCAGCGTGAAGATTGAGATATCCTTGTATATACAGTTTCCTTACGCCATTCTTGAAGTAAACTGTTTTTCTGGGTTAAGCCGTCGGGGATGAAGCAGTTGACGCGTTAAGGGATTCTTCTTTTCAGCCTCGGCGAGTCGTCCCGAAAGTTCCGATTGGGCTCTGGCTCCAACTTCTCGACAATGCCAATAAAAGTGTAAGCTCAATAGGCTGTAATTAGGCTGTTTTAGCTTGGCGTTTACGCTACACTCTGCCCAAATCAGTGTATCACAACACTTTGAACACATCTGATCAACAAGAACGTTAGTGGGCTGGCGCACGTTCGTGCCAGCATGGGAAGTCATTACGGTGGTCTCGCTCCGCAGCTGAGCAGATAGAGCGAGGCGTGACGGTTCGTCCACATGGGTTCTGCGTCGTTTTGCAGCCAATCTCACAACGCGGTGCTCGCGCTTGGTGAGGACTCACATATCGAAAATGCAAAATAAGCGGTGTTCTCCGTGGTGCTTGACTGATTGGACGCCTAGTGAACGTATATGAACGTAATTAAATTACATTTATACTCCCAACAAAATAAATTTTGCAACCGCTTCTGGCTGTACTCGGCGCGCTTCCCTGACTAAGAAAATATTTGCCGGAACTATAGGAGGCAGCCAATGTGCAACATTATAGTGTTCCTGCAGAAGGAAGACAACACTGAATATACAGATTAGGTGTCACGTCCAGAAGCCGAACATCGCAGACCGCAGCGGGCGCACTGTTCCTGCGCAGTCGAGAATGTTGTATTTTTTCAACATCTTCGTGGAACAAAAGTTTGTGCCAAAACATTTTTAACATCGCAGGTCGCATGTAAACGTCTGTTTTTTTATTTATATTGCTTCAACTTTTCTTTCGTGCGTTCAGTAGCATACAAACTCGCCACTTGGTGTCAGCGACTGTGGCAGTCTGCCTTACACTATGAAATAAACGGTGTTAAGTCATTATTAGGGCACCACCACGGAAGTGCATGGCTCATACTAATATTACTACACGTCGCAATCATATTTCTACGCCATTCTAAGCGAAGAATGCAGACACAGCAACAATTGTCTTACGCACAAATCACCTAGTACCAACATTATCACTCTTCCTAATGCAGATTGGGCAGATTCTACGTATACGATGATTTTTTTTCCTTGTAGAGAGCTCCAAAAACAGCAAAAGCGTTGGCACCATACAGATTAAACACTTTATTCAACGGCGCTACAGAATTCTGGCACCCTGGATTGACATAGTGGGTGATCATTGTTCACCATAACGTTGTCAGTATTGTATGACTCGCTGCTTTTAGTGTTTTCGCACGTTAAACCTCACGTTTATCATGTTTTTCAGCGCTAATGCAATTTGTAGGACTTTTTACGAAATATCGTTCATTCTAAATGTATGCGTTTAGTAAACAGAAACTATTTCTTTTTTAACTAGGCAATGGTATAGTCGAGTTAGTTCTGAAGCGAACACTAAACGAGAATATCCGAACTAAGATCTGAATCCGAGCTAGTCAGTACGGCATCATTTTCCTTAAGGCAGGTCAAGCGTTGGAAGTAGTGCTCTGTTTGTCTTCTTCTGGCTGTCCGTGTCTTTCTGCGCTTGACCTGCCTTAAGAAAGAGAATATGCGGTCGAGCTATATCCATAGAGTTGTCGTCTAGAAGTAGATTGTTTCCTGTGTGACAATATATTACTTTGTTGCATTCAACATTGCCGCCGAAGCTCCTCGTGCTGCTCTTCCATTTGAACTGCCCGCAGAAAGATGAAGCGTTCGAACGTGAACTCTTTTATGCCGCTGTTATATCTTTTATAAAATATTTATTTAGCTCTAATACGTAGCTTACTGCTTGGCGACTGCAGGTGTTCTTGCGTCAATCGTCCTATGGCTCTGCTGGGGTTTTGGTGCGGCATCCCATATTTCAGGATGCCGCAAAAGCCTTCGCGGCCCTAGCGGGCGATGTTGGTTGTCGCTTCGACCGCAGTAAATACATAAACTGATGCCGCTTGCAGTGGCGGGATGTAGCGGTCGCTCTCGCGAGTCAGAAGCGTTCACGTCACATATAAGAAACACCACAGCCGCAACAAGTGCTGCCATTTTTACCTTTTATTTTCGCCGTTTGCTCGCTTACAAAAGCTCTATTTTCGTTACGAATGACCAATTCATTAGAACAAAAACCTATATTCTAATCTAATTTTACTTAGTATTTTCTTTAGGGTCTCTTTAATGAAGATTCTGCGCATCTGAACAGAGATGCATGAGAAATAATTTTTCCTAGTGCTGAAAAGAGAACCAGTGCCGACGTGAACAACTATACAAAAGTACAGAGAGAGCTTACCATTTGTAGTATTGTATGTAAATACACCGCATCCACCGTCATTGCTATAATAGATAAACGCCTTTACTAGGTGTGGTGTTCCTGAAAAGTGCAGTATACAAAATATTTTTTAAAAGGAAGTAAGAAAAATAAATACCAGTGACGCCGTTTTAGAACATATCGCCTTCGGAGATTAGCTTATATAAAGTTAGATCATTTCGAGTAACCAAAATTTCACGCATACAATATTGCACTATGAGCGTAATTACAACTATTTTTCTTTCTGTAGGTGATTTCTAATATACTGTAGAGCCAGCACGGCATAGTGAAACAAGACTATGTACATATGCTTGTTATGCATCTGCATAACACCTGCGCACATAGTAACATCAAAACAAGATAATCTTTTGCTAAACATATTGGTACTTAAGATACGAATAATTATCACGCATTAAGTTATCATCCAGAGCAAGAAATCAGCAATATGCACCAAAGTTATTTATAATAGGAAAAGCTCATCGATGAACTGCAGTTCGAATAGCGAAGGAACGCATGTGAACAGAAGCTGGTTCTTTTAAATCGTCAGTCGCCAACACACGAACACAGCCAACACATTACTCGACCGCTCCGGTATTCAGTTTAACACGTAAGCTAAAGCTCCGGCTATCGGTTGAAAAATTCGTTGCTGTCGCAATAGTTGTAAATGTTCTTCAGTTGGTGTAGCGGAAGGAAACTTTAGTTTTTTTTTTTTTTTCCTTTGTGCTACACACAGGAAGGGAGAGAAACAGAAAGGCAGGCAGTCTTCCCAGATTGCAGCTGGTTTGCAACTCTACACTTGGGGAAAGGCAAGCGGGCAGAAATGGAAAAGGAAAGGGAGAAGCAAAACAAGATGTGATTCGCGCACACACATAAGAGTGTTTACCACGAAATCAGGGGTGATGTTACGAGACTCTTCACTGAGAAAATACTCTATCTTGATTATAAACTCTGCACTACGAATAGATGAAGAAACGTAAGCACATTACCACAGTATTCATTATAACACAATTTTAACAGCGGAGCTGTTTAAGCGGCCCGTAATGTGTGCCGTCTACCACTACGTCGCCTAGCAACCACCTCGCGGAGCATCGCGCGCTATGCTCGGGAGAGAGACAGAGAAAATTAGAGAGACACAGAGAAACAAATTGTAGCAGCACCAACGAAGCAACGTGCAGAAGTGCTGCCGACGTCAACCGTGCTTCTCCGTTTGCCCGCATTAGCGCCGAACGCTCGCGGATGCGTGACTGCAGCAGGTGCCTCTGGCGGCGGCTCAGCCGAGCGCCCACCAGCTGCGCGCTACTGCGCATGCGCCGTGACGTCAACCCCGGCGGCAACACTACATTTGCTAGTAGGTACAGCGTTTGACCGCTGGCGCCACGCTGCGCCGCTCGCGCGTACCGCGTTTCTAGGTGGTTTCTTTCGCCGAGGGCGCTCGAACGCAATCATATGGTTCGCATAAATGCAGCCCTTCCAAGCGTGGCTGTATGGCTGTGTGTGGATTTGTTTTGTCATGTATGTATATATGTAACACAACTAATTTTCGCATATAACTACTAATATTTCCATGCAATAAAGAAAAAAAGTGGCTGTATGGCTGAGTGGTTACGGCGCTTGCTTTGGGATCGCGCGTTCGCTGGTTCGAATCCCGCCCGGGCTAGAATTTTCTTTCTTAATATCACGTTTTTCTTTTTCTTTTTTTCCTCTCTGTTTGCCAGCGTGGTCGTTTGAACCCCGGTGCCACGGCGGCAGCCGTGGTACCGGGCGCCGACGCGAAGCGGCGGTCGTTGGGGTGTTGCCGAGCGCAGCGTAGCAACACCCCAAATAAAAAAATACTGCTCCAGTCAGGTAGACTGCTCCCTCCCTGATAGTGAGATTATATTTGGATCATCAAAACAGTGATGCGTTTATAATACCACCGATCCCAACAGCAGGCTAGTCACCACCAGCCCAGCGTTTTCTCCGTCAACGCCTTCTCCGTTCCAACGGCGGCGGCTACAAACATGGTACGCCAACCCGGCGTGTAGTCTGCTGCGCGCCGCCCGGCAATGTGCATAGCTTTCGCCCCATTTCTCCTACGTGTGCTCGGACTGCAAGTACTTCGCGAGGCATTGCCCGATGCCAGGGGCCACGAGGAAATGCTTATAGACCTGCACCATGTTTGTAAACAGCGGTAGGCACCGTCGATATATTTTAGGCCCTATAGCGACGTCGCGTAGGCTCCGCCCAACGTTTGGCTCCGCCCACGTTCGCCGCCACCGCTTGCACGCGTGGATGGCGCATTTTTTTTTTTTTTTTTTAATGGGGCGGGGGAGCTCAAACCACGATTTCATTATGAAGCAAACAGTAATGGGGGCGCCGGATTAAGTTTGACTACGTGAGACTCTTTAATGTGCACCCAATGCACGTTCTTGCATCTCGCCCCCATCGGGATACGGCCGAACGAGACGCTAGGCCTAGCTCGTTGACCGCCGCAGTGACGGCCGACAGCGCTTGCGGCCTGGCCTGCTGCTCATCATTGTGCGCTTATTTTCGACAACACGATTAACGTGGGCTTAAATAAATCGGTTTTGTCGGTGTCGTTGGTGCGAATAACAAACGAAACGTAGTACTTGCAAGCCAGCCGAGCCGCCTCGCTGAGACGGCCGGTGCTTCGGTTTCCGTCTGCCAGACGAAATGCCGTCGGGTCGTTGCTGCGGATCGCGCCAGTGGTTTAGTACTGGGCGCTGCTTTACGAAACATGCGCAAATTCGAGATGGGTTTTCTATTAAGAACTATTTTATGTTAAAAACAAGCTGTACAAGATTTCTACGTCGCCGAGAGCGGCGATAGAAGCGATCGCCTCGGTGATGGGACCGGCAAGGTACCGGCCCTACGGCGACGCCGCCTGTGTAGGCCCGCGCAATGTGAGCTAGTTGTTGTACGCGGCCGTCCGATCGCTCCAACTCGGTACTAACACTGTACATTTTGTTTCGCGCTCGAAATTTAACTGACACGTTTAGGCGCATTTATGACTTCCACACTGCAATAAACGCAACTGTATACCCTGCTGCCTGCGTATGTGAACGTGTGATAGGATATTTACACTGCTGGTGGCTCAATTCTTTGAGATGAAAACAAATTCGAATGTGACGTGTTTTGTGGGGCATCTGCTCGCTCGACCTACATTCAAGGCTAATACTAATCTAGCTTTCCCGCAGTGCGGCAAGCAATTATAATGGCACGCTAATAAGGATCCTAAGATCGTATATGATCCTAAGATCGGCTAATGCACGCCAATCAAAATGAAAGAGAAGCTTAACGGTTACGAAATGTTTTGCGCATAATGGTGATCTGGTATCATAATCCAACTTTCGCTTTTTACCCCGGCAGCCCATTGCTTGCAACTGTTTTCATCAACAGGAAACCTATGAAAACTTTAGTCTCTTGCGTATTTCGACGCAACTCAGCTCATCCACATACTGCGTTTCTTTCATTGTAAAATCATAGAATAAAGACCTCACAGATGGAACCGCACAAACACCCGCGAAACCCAGCGGCTGCTGTGGTAGGCGCGACACGGGCGGCGGCTCGGCGGCGGAGTGCCTACCAAGCGAAACTAAATTCCGACGACAGCGCCACCGCATTTTCGTGACGTAGCGCCGTGGTGTATGTCTATACACTTCGTATAACTTTAAATCACTTGGCATTACTTCGTATAACTTAGCATCACCTCGTATAGCCAGAACCAGCTAGGAACTGATCAGCTCTGCTGTGTCTTTAGGCTTGCGCTAGTAATGCAAGCTACCCTAATTTTTTTGCTTCTCAGTTTAACGAAATACAATGACAAGTATGTCCAAATACAATTACATATGGCGGCCTCAAACAGGTTTCCATTTAAGTAACATAAGGCAGTCAAGCGACCGTAATAGGACATCTTTCTACGCTTGTCACCAACAATTACTGTAAGACATAGTGTAAGCACTATTAACGTATTTGGTCGTTTTCATTTGCACATAGCCATCATCACCTTCCCTGTTCTTCTTCGCGCATGAGCTGGGGCGTTTCCTTTTTGGAATAAAAAGCAGTTGACAGCTTGGTCGGTCTCAGTCTTATAATATTTAGTTAAATTGCATTGAAACAACGCAACTTCGCCCGCATTTTTTTTTCTTGTCAATTAAGATGACAAGAAAGTTTGCAAATAATGCATTGCGGTAGCGCAATGCCTCTAGCGTAGCACTACTGAGCTCGACGTCGCGGGTTTGGCCATTTCCGCGATGGCGCACTTACACGGGGGCAAAATGGAAACAGGCTGGTCCTCTCAGATTTAAAGTACGTTGAAGATCCCCAGCTAATCAATATTAATGCGGAGTCCCATATTATGGGCTGCCTTATAATTCGGCCGTTATTTAAATACGCACGTACGCCAACTAGAGCCATTCCTTGTGCACCCCAACAAGTTGGTGCTTCATTCCTACTAAAATCAAATATTTAGAAAGCAGTGGCTCACTGGTATTGCGTTAAAGGAAATATTTTGTTTTTGTTTGCTTGCGACCTCTCCTTCCATCTTTTCTCGGGAAATCCCTACACAGCTTTATTGAAGAGTATCGCTTACAAGAAACATCGTACAATACGTACACACATATCTTTTTAACATTTTAATTTGCTTTGATTTGAGATGTGCTTTGATCTATAGATTTCAATAGAACTCGTTGCAGCCCAATATTAAATATTATGACGTCTCTGTTGTGGGCGTTTATTACGCCCACAATATGTTTTTTTTTTGTGAAATGTGCAGCCTTGTGTTAACGAGTGGGAGATATTATCTTAGTCTATGGCTCGAAAATGTTGGACGTAATTACCATTGCATTGGTTCCTACAGCGGGTAACAATAATTGAAATGCGATTTCAAACGCAAACCTTCAGGAAGTGTAGTTTTAAACCTATAAATATCCGCTGAAGAAAGTTCTCTTGCAACAGTAGGCAAAAACTAAAGCCCGATAATATTGTAGGCCATTAGCTTACTGAAGTTGAAGTCGTGTTTTGTGCTGTGTGAAGTCAGCTGGTGGGCTCAACCGCTAAACTGTACGCTTAGTTCCTTCAACACACCTGCACACCCTGTTCTGTTACTTAAAATCCATGTGAGTGTACACATTTTTTGCAGCACTACGTGGACGTTTCTAGTAGTTTTGTTGCTTTGGATACGTTGAGCCTGGTGAACCAAAAGAAGCCTTCGGGTAAAGAATAGCGTAAAAAATACACGGGGCGACAAATATGTAATATCTAATTATTCATGTCTATTTGGCCTTAGTTTTTTAAAGGTAACTTTACTTTGAGCAAAAATACATTTATATGCCACATAATTGTATTCGAAGATTTCATGAATTATTCAATTTTCTTAAAATCTCACTCATGCTCTAATTTACTCAGCTGCGGCAGACAGCTCTAGCCACGCCAGAAAGCGTGTTAGAGGCCTATTTGATATGAATTATTACATCAATGCATATTTGTTTTCCAGAGCAACCTATTTTTGAAGGGCTGAATAGCTTGAAACCTCCCTTAGAACGCCTAGAAGGCCCGCGCAGAGCAGTGCAAGAAAGGCAGAAATATTTATGGTACTTTGCTTCATTTATAAAAAGCACAATAATGTTTAACATGATTGTTTGAGGATGAACAAATGGCCTAGTCGGTATTTTGTTGTGAGACACTAAGCGCTAGAGACTTGAGGAATAGGGGCGCTTATATGTGTCCTTTATTTTTTTTCGGGGGGGGGGGGGGGGTGGTCTCGTAGTCCCGGCAGTGTAGTTTTCCATTTACCATTGCCTTCATCGTGCTCGTAGTTAGGAGCGTCATCTCACGATGTCATCAGTTCATCATCCTCCGCATAACGTTAGTCGGCTCAGCGCTCAAGTCACAAAACAAGCTCACCAATTTGCTAACCATCGCAGCGAGCACAGCTTCAAGGCGAAACTTGGCGAGATGATGAGAGGAAACATCTTAGCTTTGCAACATAAGGCTACAAAACCGACCAACTACTGCTGCAAATTATGCATTATTTTCAACATTTCTTTCTTTGACATGCGTGCTCCGAATTTTTAAAAAATCTCGCAGACATAATACCCGCAGTAGCAAACCGAATAACTGGCCTTTATGCGTATTCTTCCAATACATTGGATGCTCTATTTTACTGCTAGTTGGCGTCTTCAGAGAAGCATGAAGCTTCGCAATAGTCAAATAAACATAACAAATTGTTACACCATGATCAAACATATGATTATTATTAACTGAAAGGTAAAATAATGAGAATACTGCGAGACAGCTGTTAAACTTCGACGGTTTATTTTGCAGGCCACGCGCTGAACAGAATGACGCTGGCCACGATGATGAATATATACCGATGAAGAAGATGAAGGGGAAATATATTGCTCACACAATTAACCCACCGCAAGGAAGCGGCCAACCTGGCCGGTGGTTATGGCGGCGAACGCCGTATGAAATGCTTTAAACGTGAAACATACACAATCTCTGTGGGACGGCAGCGGCCGTCCAAAGGCGTAACAATGGGAGTGACACGATAGTTAACAGGCGAAGTCTGTTCCCGAACAGTGTAGGGCCCGATAAAACGGGACTGAATTTCCCGCATAACCCAGGAGCGCGAACTGGAGTCCCATGCAACTCTTCGTCTCCAGGGTGGAAGGAAATAACACGGTGGGATGCATTATAGCGAGTTTTGATCTTCTTGAGTGGCGTCGGTGTTGAGGCGGGCGCGTTGGCGACACTGGGCGATGCGCGAAACAAACTGCTCACACATTGATGTGGACGAGGGCCCGGGGACGCCAAAGAAAGAGACGTCGAGGATAGTGGTCGGTTGACGATCATACACAAGGAAAAATGGCGAGTACCCCGCAGTGCGTTGGACGGCCGTGTTGAATGCGAAGGTGACGAATGGGAGAATGACATCCCAATTGGTGTGGTCAGGGTTGATGTACGTTGATATCACGTCGGACAGCGTGCGATGAATGCGCTCTGTGAGGCCATTAGTTCGAGGGTGGTAGGTGGAAGTCGTTTTATGGATGGTATTGGACGCACGGAGAACATCGTCGAGAAGTTTAGACAGAAAGGACTTACCCCGGTCACTCAAAAGGACACGTGGGGCTCCGTGTCGTAAAAAGATGGTTTCCAAGAAAAAGGATGCAACCTCCGCTGCGGAACCGGAAGGTAGTGCGGCTGTTTCAGCGTACCGTGTCAAGTGGTCTACAGCTGTGACAATCCATCGTTTACCGCCAGCCGATAAGGGTAGTGGACCATACAAGTCGATACCAACTACTGCGAAAGGAGCTTCAGGACACGGGACAGGTTGTAGCAGTCCAGCCGGAGGTGAGGTCAGTCGTTTGCGGTGTTGGCAGATCGAACAGGAAGCCACGTATTTTGCTACGCTTGTTGCAAGTCCAGGCCAAGAGAAGCGGCTGCGGATTCGCTGATAAGTTTTATGGAAACCAAAGCGACCGGCAGTGGGGTCGTCGTGAAGGTCTCCCGTATCTGGGCCCGAAGTGATCGGGGAACGACAGGAACCCAACGGTGTACTTCGGGATGAAACACGTACCGGTATAGCCTTGAACTTTCGATGTTGAAGTTCTTCAACTGCCGACGGAAGCCATGCGTTATGTGTGCGAGATGATCCGCGAATACGTTCCATAACGGAATGGCAGTAGGAGTCACTACGTTGGCAAGATACAAACGTATAAGAATGGCTGGATGGGAGCCAGTCGACAGCTGCGAGCGAAGGAAATGCAGAAAACACGACATGCGGTTTGCTCAGTGGAAGGTGGTAAGCAGACAGCTTTTGAAGACGGTGGTAGAGGTCAACGAGAGTTAGAGAGCATCGGCATCCTGGTGTTTCGTTCTAAACTTGTAGATGACGTCGAAGGCGTATTGTTCGGCGGAGACGTCCCGTTAAATTCTTTAGCATCGCCAACCATGCACAAGGCGTGGTGATCAGTAACGACCATAAAGTGGCGGCCGTGCAGATAAGGACGACATTTTTGGACGGACCAAACAACGGCGAGACACACTTGCTCGGTGATCACATAATTTTTTCTGCAGCTGTTGGCGTGCGACTTGCGTATGCGACCACACGTTGTTCGGAATTTTGCTGATGTTGCAGAAGAACAGCGCCGATGTCGTGGCCGCTGATGTCAGTATGTAGAAGAGTGGGTGCGGTGTTGTCGAAATGACAAAGCACAGGTTCGGACGTGAGGGCACGCTTGAGAGCGTGAAAAGCAGTTTGGCATTCGTCCGACCATACGTAAGGAGCTCCAGAAGGAAGTAGTTGATGGAGCGGCGCCGCAATGGTGGCAAAGTTACGTACGAAGCGCCGGAAATACGAAGCTAAGCCAAGTAAGCTACGCAAGTCTTTGGCTCGTTGAGGCCTGGGGAAGCTCAGGACAGCGGTAATCTTAACGGGGTCAGGGCGAATGCCCTCCTTGCTTACAAGGTCCCCGAGTACTTTAATGGTTTTGCTGGCAAAGTGTCACTTCTTTGTATTCAGCTGAAGGCCAACAGCTGAGAGGCATGTCAGGACTTCGTCAAGGCGCTGCAAGTGCTGATGGAAGGTTGACGAAAATATGACGATGTCGTCAAGGTAGGATAAGCAAGTCTTCCACTTTAGGCCCCGTAGTACAGTGTCAATCATCCGCTCAAATGTGGCGGGAGTATTACACAGGTCGAAAGGCATTAGGTCAAATTCGTAAAGTCCATCGGGTGTGGCAAAGGCAGTTTTTTTCTTGTCTGCTTCGTGCATGGGGATCTGCCAGCATCCGGAGCATAGATCAAGGCTGGAGAAGTACTCCGCGCCTCGTAATGAATCTAACGCATCATCGATTCGCGGCAGTCGACATACATCTTTGCGGGTTATTTTGTTCAAGGCACGGTAATCGATCTACGCAAAATCGCACTGAGCCATCTTTCTTACGCACCAAAACGACAGGTGACGACCAAGGGCTTAAGGAAGGGCGAATTCTGCTTCGTTACAGCATGCCGGCAACGTGGATATCGATAATCTGGCGTTCGGCGGAAGAAGCGCGATATGACCGCCGGCGCACGATGAAAGTTCCATCTGTGTATATGCGATAAGCCGTCGCACAAGTCTGTCTCAGAAGACGAGAGTGCACATCGAAGGAGCCTTTATGCTTGGATAACAACGCCAGTAACTCCTCCGTCTGCTGTGGTGTTAGATCGGTGCTGATTGCACCAGCGAGAACAGAAGCAGAAACCGCATCTATAGCTGTGGGTGCTTCTGAAACAGCAGTAGTCAAGGTAAGCACAGATACATGCTGAGTGTCGAAGACGCAAGTGACAACAGCGCCTTTAGGAAGTAGTACTGGCTTAGTGGTTGTGTTGTGTACAGCCAAAGACGCCGTGCCGTTGGTGAAGCGCACAAGGCTGGGGGCCACAGCAATCCCTTTCAATGCGCAACGGGCTGACGGCACAACTAAAACGTCACCATCGGTGATGTCCGAGTTAAATACAAGAAGCTGTTCGTGGCCAGGTGGCACCATACAATCGTCAGTAGTTCGTAAGCGAAGGCGCGGTTCGGGCACGTTGTCGGAATTGTCGGTCTCTGTCAAGTTAAATGTTCATGGCACGAGATGAAAGCAGATGCCGAAGAGAGAAAGTCCCACCCTAGTATAAGCATTTGTGGCGCATCCCGTGAATCGAAACTCGAACGGTGCATTGCGCCGATGGCGCCGATACAACATTATTTGCACCACGTAGAAGAGCTCCATTGTACGGTGTAGTAACTTTGCGTAGACGAGAGGACAGGTCAGCGTGAATCATAGAAATAACTGCTCCCGTGTCAATCAATGTTGGAGCTGGTACACCTTGTACACACACTAATAAAGTATTGGCCGGGCACGCTGAACGAATTGTAGTCTCTGCCAGCCATGCAGCTTTCGCTCCAAAAACTGCACCTTCTAGTTTTCAGATCGGTAGTCAGGAGTGCGGGTGGCCGGTTGCAGGGCAGTGTTGCCAGGTCGGACAAGGCAGTGTAGCCCAACATTAGAGAAATTGTAGCCCAAATGTAGCCAAACACAAAAAGAGAGAAAAATATTTTGTAGCCAAACACAGCCATTTTTATTTGCAGTTTTATTTCTATATAAATTTTCACATTCAACTACCGGAATCCTTTTTTGCACAACCCGTTGTTACCAAATGTAGTTGCGCCATGACGGTCGACATCATGGTTGCACACAACGCATTTTGGTTGGCCCCGGAAGCTCTCAAGTTCCAGCGAATCGCTGCAGAGGGCGAAATCATGGTGCTTTTATTTTATGACAGATATTCCTCAGATATTATTTTTAGTTATGTACAGGAATAATAACTACGATGTCTTCTTTTTAGCTCACGTGAAGGCAAAATAATTTTCAGCATCATTGAGCTCTCACGTGACATCTGCCTATGGCGTCGAAAAACTTCAGCTGTCCAGCGGTCGGCGACGGTGACGCACCCACGGCTCCTTTTTTAGGAGCCAAAAACCAGTGTTTCGCGTTATGATATCTCACGTTATTTGTCGCATCATCCTATCTTGTTTTCTCGTTAACTAGCTTGGCTCGGGTTACCTGGGGCACACTCTATATAGTTTCCATTTACATCAACCTGGCCGTCATCTTAGGTCCATAGCATGCCAAGAACATGCGTTAAAAAGAAGAGAGAGACAACAGATGCCACTCGCTGTCTCAATCGATGAAAGTGAAGCTTTAAACGGTGGTTGCTGCACAATACGGCACTCCAGTGTTAGAAGCGAGCAGTGGTTTGCGTTGACGAGCACGTCCCGAACGTAACTCACTCGAAATGGCAAAAGCCGCGACGGCTCACAAAGAGCAAAGGTAAACGACAAATGGATAACAGTGGTAGTCTTGTGAAAACCGGTTACTGTCAAAAAGCAAACCATGTTGATATGCTAATAATAATAATAATTACCGGGTTTTTTGTGCCAAAACCACGATATGATTGGGAGGCATGAAGCAGTGGCGGACTACGAACTAATTTTGACCGCCTGGGGTTATTTAATGTTCACATAAATCTAAGTAGACGGGTGTTCCTACATTTCGTCTCGATCGAAATGCGGCCGCCGTGGCCGGGAATCAAGCCTCCGTCCTCTAGCCAGCACCGCGACACTTCGCCTGCTAAGCTAACATATTGGGTGATGCTCACGTGACGTGGCGCACTGATGGCATTGTGGCAAACATGTTTCGATATTAGCACAATAGATACCTGCATCTGTCACGTTACTGGCAAACCGCCAATAGGTAAACGCACCAGGACCCACTTTGGGCTCGGGGTCTTGCTCCCATTCCTTTTTATACTTTCTCACATACTTGGTCCACTTCCCCATGGTTCAATTCTCCTCTCCGAGGAGGATTCAATCTTCAGTCTAACCTATGCAAATGAACCTCTATTGTAAGCACAAACAAAAATTCATCCAGCAGGATAAGGAAAATGACAGTAAAGCTTCGCGTGAGAAACGTGGAGTAGGTCGAAAGCTGCACCCGGCGCGATACTTCACCCAGAAGACATGGCTATGAACACACTGGAGCGTGTCATCTACCCGTGCTTCGTTCATGTCGGCGCCACGATCACCCGACCCTATTTTATTGCTCTCTGAGCATAGTGATGTTAGTGCAGCGTACTGTGAAAAAGCCTCTACTTCCAGGTTCATTGCGATGCCCGGGAATCGGGCGTCTCGTGGTGAAGCGCGAGGTAAGTTTAAGTACATCAAAGATCAAAGCCACCGGTTGAGACAACGGCGCAGAGAATGGAGGGGGAGGGGAGGGGCGGAGGGCATCTCGTGCACGCACACACGCACAGGTGCGCCTGCCGGCTCAGCCAGCTAAAACATAGCTTTTGAGATTCGTTTCTACTCGATCAGAGCCCCTCTGGAGCGTTGATTAGGGCGCCGCTTATAGGCCAAACAAAACCAAGTCACAGATTTTCAGTAGCCCAAATATAGCCACATAGCCAACTCGTCCAAGTCGACGCCAAAATATTTTTTCCGTAGCCCAATTTGGCTATATATAGCCAAACCTGGCAACACTGTTGCAGGGGTGATGTCGAGCGTCGGAGAGGCGAGGGTGAGCGGCGGCGCCCTGGGCGGTAGTTGCAAGGCGCTTCGGGATTGGGAGGCGGAGAACGTGAGCGTGCGGAAAGCCGGCGCTGTTAGGGACTCGAAGGAAGCAACGGGTGTCTCTCGTAAACATCTCAGCCACTGCGTTCATCCTGTTGTCGTCTTCGACAAAAACGCGATATGTGCCCGCGAATACCGCAATAACAAATGGGGCGGGGTGTAGGTCGGGTAAGGTAAAATGCTGGGGCAGGCGTATGGACTCATGGAGTGCCAGAGTCGCCAGATGGTATGAGGTGCCAGAGTTGCAGGAGGCGCCGTCTGAACGAACGCTGGTTGCATAGCCGCAACCTGAGCATACAAGGTCGATGTCGAAAGAGGGGCACAGCTCGCAGCGCAGGCTCCTCTTTGATGATGTCGCGCAGACCAGGAACCGAAGCTTGAGGCTGAAGAACTAGAGGACTGAGCATGCCATACACTTGAAGCTCTTCGCGTGCGAGAGTTCGAATCAGCATACGCAGGTCTGTATCCGAAGAAGGAAGCGTGTCACAGGTGACAGGTTGTAAACGAATGGCCTGCAGTGCTTCCAGATGTTGGAAAGTCGCGATCACATCGGTAATGGTATTGGGATTCTTAATCGCCAGTGCGCTGAACGCGACGTGGGCAATGCCCTTGAGGATATAACGAACACGATCAGATTCCGTCGTGGTGGCATCAACACGGCGACAAAGGGCGCGTACGTCCTCGATATAAGAGTTGTATGCTTCCCCGGGAAGTTGCATGCGTCCATCAAGCTTTTTCTTGCCGACCTCAGAGCGGACGTTTGGGGCGCCGAAAATCTGCTGAAGCTGGTGTTTGAATGCCGCCCAGTCAGACAAGGAGCTCTCATGGTTAAGAAACCAAGTCCTGGCAACGCCAGTGAGGTAGACTGACGTTGCGAAGCTTCTGAAAATCATCCCACCGGTTAGACTCACTCACTCGGTAATAATTGTCCAGCCAGTCGTCAACATCGTCACTACGAAGGCCAGCGAACATGGTGGGATCGCGCTGCTGCGTGCTGACGGTCCATGAAGGAACGGCCGGTGGGGCAGAGACGGTGACGCTGGAGGCTCCTGGCGGATCTTCTTGGGGCATGGTGGCGCAAAGGCGGAGCAAGCGGCGACCTGAACGAAGCTCCAGGGAAATTCGAAGTCGCAGAGGCCCAAGGGATCGAGCGCAGCCTCCACCACTCGCGAGAGGTACGAGGACCGATAGCCCGCACCTCCACCACTTGCGAAACACCTGTTAAACCTCGACGGTTTATTTTGCAGGCCGCGCGCTCAACAGAATGACGCTGGCCATGATGATGAATATATACAGATAAAGAAGATGAAGGAGTAATGTAATGCTCACAACACTTTGAGGGAAAATAATCTAAACCATACTTCTGGAAAAACATGATTAAACTCAGTACAAATGCGGCTTAAGAATAGCCATTTAATTTATCAAGGAAGCTGTTCAACATTTCTTGTATTAACAATATCTTTCTACATCTGCAAATAAATAGTGAATTTTCAATGAAATAAATATATTCAACGTAGCAGTAGCGCACCCAGCATGTCTGCCAGGGGGGGGGGGGTTGACAGTTTGCCAATACCATCTAAACAGCACTAATTTCGATTTCTTCACAGGAAATTGTCAAAAATGCGCTTTTTGCGAGTGTGCAGACGATTGCGCGTCTTACATTTTAGTTGCAGTACTCAAACACGTAAGGAAACAAAAGGGGTTAAACAAAAGGGGGGGGGGGGGGGGGTTAAGTCGGCCTCAGGAATCCCCGAATCCCCCCCCGTGGGTGCGCCACTGCCATGTAGCGTAAGTACGGCTTTTCTGACACAATAATTGCGAATTGCATAGTCAGATTGTGCTTCGCCTTCAAAACTGCAAGGATAACTCTCATTGCGTGGTGATTTACGACTTGTCACGAGGATCGACAAGCCGAAAGGTTGCCGAATTAGGCTTGTTTCACAACAATGATGTTATGAAGGACTAATTACCGATACGACATTTGTTGGCCTTATAATCCGGACTTTTACAACAATGAAACTAAAAAATTTTTCATACTAATTTAGGAGCAACATGCGGCACGTGGGCGCCATTTATAGTCCAAAGGAATAGTTAAAAATGTTCTTTCTGGGGTTTTACGTGCCAAAACCAGTTCTGATTATGAGGCACGCCGTAGTGGAGGGCTCCGGGTTAATTTTGACCACCTGGGGTTCTTTAACGTGCACTACAACGCAAGCACACGGGCGTTATTGCATTCCGCCTCCATCGAAATGCGGCCGCCGAATAGTTTAAAATGGAAACATGCTGCAACGAGCGAAATGACCATGGCTAGATGCTGTATTGACGTCACCAGTGCGCAGCCCATAACACAGCCGTTGACGGCGCATGAGTCGAGGACTGATCGGTTACACTTTTTCGGATGATACTCTGAAATTGCATCAGCATACGGTGGTCAAAGACCTTGAATAACAATTTTTGCATTGAATGCATAATGCAAAATGATCGAAGATGAAAATGCCGCCGACGCACTAGACAGGCTCTCTGTACACAAGTGCGTGTTGGAGTGCACTACCTCTATTGCTATGGGTGTTAGGGGTGTATAATAATGATCTTAACCAAATCAAAATGCGCACAATTCAGTTGCACCGCTCAAACTTTATGCGAGAGTCATTCTATGCTTCAGAGAAGATAGTGGTGTTCGAGTAGACCACTATGTGCAAACTTATTCGTGTCGTGTTCTAATTAATTGCACAGGTCAGCCTCGCTGTGAAACTGGCGACATCTTTGATGAATTATACAGCGAAACTGTCTGTGGCTAGGATCCCGGAATTTTTTCCCTTCCGTCACGTCGGCAGAAAACCTAGGTGGGCCAATTCCGGCAGCAGTGCAGGGCCAGGAGCAATGGCTCATACCCCCGAAGGAAGAGGCGTCAAGCGAACATGCAGCTCAGATTTCGTTTCAATACGGAGCGCATAAATATAAGAAGCCGTCAAGCCACATGATTGCTGACGAGGCGCTTGTGTCATACATAACTTTGAAGAGGTATGTGTTTAAATCTGCAGCTTTTCCGACCAACCACCGTCACCGCAGTGTATTGGCCGTGATATTTTTCTTTACACCAAGTGAGTAAGTAAGGAAGTCGCCAAGATACTCGAAGGAAAAGTACTTGCTCATCACACCATCACCTGGTTCCCGGTCCATGTAGGGTCGAAAGTAGGGGGGCTTGTCAGCGCCAACGAATTGGCCCATGCTCAGGCGCAAGGTCTCGCTTGCCGCTCCGGGCTATCTGGGGACGGCGCACCGGGCGAGGCTGGCGACGGGTCTGGTCCGATGGTGGCGGAGACGGAACCCCCCCGCTTTAGGGACATACTCTCCACCTTTAACGAAGTCACATAGCATTATCAACTTGCTCGCAGGGCATTTCCGTTGCCCCACCGAAACCTATCACGGCCTCAATCAGTTATGCTTAGGTTATTACAAACGTACTCGCATCCCAGCCTCTCGATCTATAGTCGTTTCGCGGAGGTCTCCCCTTCGTGTCCCGACTGCGGCGGATACAGCTATTTTAACCATATGCTCTGGGAGTGTCCCTCTTTACAGCACAACACGGACAAAGGGATCTCGCAAGACACATTTTATTCACTGATCAAGAGACATGACTGGTTCCATCACCTCAATGCAGTCCAGAAGGCCCACGATGTGGTGGTGAGGCTTGGCCTTCCCATCCCGACGTGGGAGCGGCCCGCGGTCCTCCCTCCATTAAAATGGGGGGTGACTACTTCAGGACCTCAATAAAGTTTACTATCTACCAACCTACCAAGTGAATAAGGCATGAGTATGATAACTAATTATATGTAATGATAATTACCAGCCCAATTAAATAAAACACATGTAATGCGATGTGTTACCCATCGGTTATTTCAGCTTGCATGAGGTGCGTTTATAAGGCATTGAAGAACAGCTGCAGAATGCTGCATGACTTACCTTCCCATTTAGAAATATTCATTGTTGGTAGCTGTGTATAAGGATCAGTTCCCAGTTCAGCACTAAGTTCCTGTGGTACTCTGGAATACAATAAACCATGGTACAAACATAATCATTTCGTACACTCCGACCTTTCCTCTTAAGGCAATAAAAAGCAATGGTACAATAATAACCTTCCCAATAGGTCTTATGTTTGATTGCTTGTATAGGTGTATTATACAAAAATTGGGCTCGAATCCGAGCTGGGAAGGTGGTTGGCTAGACAAGCTGGGGTATCACCTGATCCAATTGACCAATATGAAGTCACCTTGGACCTCTCTTTCACCTGCTGCTCGAATATTGGCGCTTCCCTTTCTGCCTTGGCCGCTCGCCTTTTCCATTCAGTCTGCGACAGCATACGCCGTTTTCCTCTTGGTCATTTCACGTGGCAAGAGCATTACATTACCCCTACGTATCATCCGCGTGCTCATGTTGGACGCCGTCTACTATGTGAAGTTTACCTGTATTGTCTCTCACGACATCCTGCTCGAGTGCGATTTCCTATCAAGTCAGCACGCTGCCATCAGCAGTCACGTCACCTGTTCGTTCTTCTTAATAGAGCATATTCCGGTGCTTTGTCTATTGGTAGCAAACTCTTAAACATTTAATGTTTTTACGTGAAGTGAGCGGTACGTCAAAGTATTTGCCCTTTGCGTCTCTGTACATTCACAGAAGGATGCCTTCGGCGCCTCGCTCACTATTCGCCTGATCTCATTCTTTGATTTTTCGTAGGTCCCATAAGGAGATCTCTATAATACAACACAAAATTACCAAAGCCCCGTCGTACCTTTCCATCCTGAAAACAAAAATAAATTTGAAGTCATTGTTAAACCAACAATCACATTACCGGCGCTTGCTCTTGTACACCGATACTCGTTACCACGAATGACTCAATCTAAAATGCTCACAACTGCCTGAACACGCTTTGCTACGAAGTCGCATGCGGCTCTACATGCGAACGCCAAATTTCGCAGCAAGCAAGAAATAAGCCGAAGTGTGAAATACCTGAACAAAAGGCAGGCTAGAATTGTACATGTTTTGGGGTTCATTTGATGCTTTATTATTTCGATTAGTATTGTTAGGGTTCTTCAGCCGTTTTCCCACCAACTTAGGTCACTGGTTTCTCCATGGTATGATGGTGAGAACGTCAGCCTGCTGCTTTGATGTGGGAACCGTATTTGAATCCAGACATCGGGCCAATTTGAATCATGGGTATGTGACATTTCTTATGTATCACTCAACTGTTGCACCTTTAACGCCAACTTGTATCACTGGGTATGTGCCTCCGCTTATTTGCCGCTCTTAATTTACTGAACCTCGTTCACCCCAACTGGAGTTACTTGGTATTCGAAACTAGGAATCCACCACACTTCAATGAACCTCTATCATGCCAATATGGTTAACTGTGTAAGTGCGACTGGGCATATGGTGCTCTTTAATAGCCCTGTTGCCCACCAACTTCGTAAAAGCGTCGATAACACTGGATAGATGTCACTAGCTATATGCTGCTTTTGAACGAAATTCTTTTACGCCGACTTCGGTCTTTATGTGGGTATGCTCCGTTTTTTAATTATCCTCTTTGACGCCAACACGGGCCACTGCGTATGTGGTGCCTCTAATAAAGCATTTAACTTTTTTGGTGGTGGTCGGAGTCGAACCTGCGTCATAAATACATAGACAATGTTGTCCGTACTTAAAGGGCCCCTAAACCACCCAGAGGTCGAAATTTAGTTGTGGTTTTGCAGTTGTGCACGAGTCTACAACGAACACGTAGCGGCGAGAATTTTTCGAAATGGTGCAGTAATAGCGGAGTTACACTCGTTTGATGATCGAAACACGGCCCTCGCTCGTTTCACTCTTTCCTTCGCTACTCTCCTCGTCGGCTAGTCTCTCCTCCTCGCCGAGTGCTCCTCCAAAGGTCACGTGACATTAATCGTCGCCAACGCGCTTCTGTCCACTTCCGGTTAAGGCACATTATGCGCTAGCAGCAAGTATACCGATGACTAACTGATCCTGCAGTTAACATTACGAACCCTCAGACTAACTTTGGTCGCTGAGTATAGGCAATATGTACATATGGGCCGCTCTTCAACGAACCTATTTTCACGCCGTCATGGGTCACTGTAGATGCGCGACTGGCTAGATACCGCTGTTCAATGAAACTCTGACGCCGACATGGGGCACTGGATATGTACAACTCGGTATGTGCTGGTCTTGAATGAACATGTTTGATGCCACCTTGGGTCCCTTTGTATGTGCCAGTAGGTGTGTGCCACTCTTCACTCTTCATGAACGTCTTGCACACCTGCCTGGGTAACTAGGTGTGTGCGACTGGGAAGGTGCCACTCTACAATGACGAACAATGACAAAAAAACACATATACCACATCGAAATAACCTGGCGATTCTTAGGACATACAGCCAACCTTTAACAAGAAAGATGATTCAGCGCACTAGATGTCACCATGTCTACGGTGACCTGGTTCACAGACATTGAAAGTCATAGCAGTGAACGTGTACCAACCTACGTCTCTTGGGCTGTCCTACGCGGTACACACAACGAACGGCGGTTCTTTCCACCAACTGGGGGATATACAACACTACAATCGAGGATTCAGACCTATCTTGATTGAACGTACGAGAAGTTTGTTAGTGCACTAAATGGAGCAAAATAAAGCAGCTAAAACTACATCGAACTCGTTCAATGGTCGACGTTGTGTATGAGAGGCTCCGGACAATGCGCCAAAGATCTGAGAGACATACTCGTAGGACATTGTCTGTAGGTGACATTCGCGACACTAGGCGAATGCAAAAACATATCCAAGGTCACCTGGACAAGCTAGACAGGAGGCAGTGGCGGGTCCTCTGTTCCAAACTTGACCTCGCAAAAACCGCTGTCAAGAATATGCAGCATTGTGCGCGGCCTGAAAACCCCACCCGACTCAACTGCATCCTTTCAGTTCATTTGCTCTACCCCGTAACAGCAGTGAGGTGGAGGTGGCGGAGACTTTCTGCTCCATGATCACTGCTGCAGTGGCACTCGCAACTTTGCCCTGAGCAGCACAGGACGTTTCAACGATAGTGAGCACTATTGAAGCGGACGAACATTTCTTGATGAACTATAGTTACTTGGGGCTTTGGCACTGGAGAACAAGTGGTCATCTCCTGGTCCTGACTTCGTCAGCTACGCCAAGTTAAAACATTTAGGTGACAAGGCAAATGTGTGCCTCCTTGCCATATTTAATACCAGCTGGGAAAGTGGCCGCCTTGAACCTTGCTGGAAGCCACCTGGTATTATCCCTGTTCTCAAGCCTGGCAGGTCTGCAACAAACTCTTATTGTTCGATTGCTCTTCTCAGTTGCGTGGGAAAGCTTATGGAGACAATATTATTGTGCCTCCTGGACTAGTTGCTGCTGAATATGAATGTCTACCTCCGCCAAAGTGGACTTCAGAAAGGCCCGCCGCAGCATGGACAACGTGATTAGCCTTGTCAACTGCGTAAAACTCATCAAAGCAGCACGCAACATCACTATCGACGTATTCCTCGACATCAAGGGAGCATTCGATAACGTGACTGACGAGTCTGTTGGAGTTGGCGGCCATATGTGCCACTGGATCTCGGACTACCTCACTGATCGCTCAGTCAACATCTACACAAAAGAAGGTGACACAGCTGCGCACACAGTGCATCGAGGGCCCTAGGACGGTGTCTTAAGTCCGACCTTATTCAACATCTCTCTCATTGGTCTGGAGTAGTGCATACCCACATTGATTGAAATCTATATGCAGACGACCTCTGTATATGCAGATTTGGTCTCAACTGACGTGTCCTATGAGTAACATTGCAGAAAGCTATCAACTCAATTGAAAACTTTCTACTCTCACATGGTCTAACGATGTCACCAGAAAAGTGTCGCCATTGCTGTCACTAAGCATGATATCCCGCGCAACACGTTAAAGGTTGCGCACTCTCCCATTCGGTACGCGTTAAGTCACAAGTTTCTGGGCGTGACAATTGACAGGCTAATAACATGGACACCCTCATGTTCAAATATTAAAGGAAAAACATCGGGTCGTACCCGAGCATCTTCCGTATGCTATCAAGCAACACTGGGGGCAAATGCTCTGCTACGAATGTATGAAGGCCTTCTGCGATACAACCTTCTTGTGCTACAGGGCATTTCTCATACCAACATAAAACCACTCGCTGTTGCGCAAGCAATAGCCCTGAGGGTGTGATAATGCGCTGCCTTAGCACAGTGCATCTATGCCGGCGGAGCCGTCATGGAAAATTCCTTCGTGGTCAATTGTCACTTTCGTGCATGGGTTCAAGAGCAAGAGAAATACACCCGGACCAGCGCTGACTTATTTTGCTCTAGAGCATGTGAACACCAACTACAGGGATCACCGTCGTATTTACACTGATGGCTCTGTTAGGCCTACTTCATCTGCCATTGGTGTGTGGGTTCCCGTCTGCGAGTATTACCATCTCTGTCACTCTCAGTCACCGTACTTCATCTACAGCCACTGAACTAGCTGCACTGCGGGCTGCTTTCAATTACATTATAGACCAGGCAGCTGAGTCTCGGGCCATCTTCACCGACTCAGAGCAGCCCTGCAGTCCCTGAAGTCCCCTCGCACGCAGGAACAACTCGTAATGGACATCAGATGCCTAAGCAACAAAGCCTGCGAACTGCATCGCAGCATTGTGCTGCAGTGGTTACCAGCCAATTGCGGAATACAAGGCAACGCCGAGGCTGACCACGCTGCCAAAGCTGGACACGACACTTCGAGAGAAAATGGCCCAGATGCCTATCTCTAGAAAATACACGGCGACAGCTGGAATCTGCACACGCTTGCGTTCCCAGCGATCACTTGG
>NC_051158.1:106186164-106210054 GCF_013339745.2 Dermacentor silvarum | reverse complement strand
AAACCAGTTGTTAGAACGCGATTCGTGCTTGTGTTGCTCCTTTCTTCGTCTTGTGTTTTATGCACAAAACATTTTTTTTAATGAATCTGTTCCACTTAGGCAGACTCGCAGTTTTGCTTCCTTTTTTTTAAAGGAATGACACGTATGGCTATCACATACATGTACAGTATGACTTCATTCCCAAACAAAGTGAACAGCACTACCCTATGGGTCAGGTGCCTTGTTTCACACATTCTCCCAAATTATTAGCGCGGGACGCTGATGTTGGCAGGGAAACTGATTTATGGAGCAATATAAAATTAAGTACTCAGCTCTTAATGTTTTCTCTGCTGTTTAAGCATCGTTCGGTCTTATAGTAAGAAAATACGGAATACAACATGCATAATTCACGACGCAACCCCTTTGGAAGTATTTAGTAGTCTGAATTATTATGGATTGCATATTTAGATTAGAAGAAGGATTTCATTCCACTGCAAGAATGGCATCATCCCAATAATTTCTTGCATTTGGTGCTATATTTACTTTTATTTCAGTTGGAATGTAGATGCATCGACAGCGATTATCGCTTGACATGTCTTCGATTGACCGTTTCTCCAACTTAAGCAAACTCATATTCTGAAATGACCTTGTAGATAATACCAAGACCTTGCTCAGCAGGGAGTATGTCTAACATTTACGAGATCTGAGGCTCTTGAACGCATATCTAAGAAAGCCTGGGGTGCATGCTGCTCTCTCATTTAATCAGGCAAGTTTCTGGAAATCATCTATAAGTTTTCTTGTGATGAATGTAAATTTGCTTGGACGGGAGGAAACATGGAACTTGAACAGGTGAATTATGCAGCATAAGAATGATCTCAGAAGAAGCAGGCATCAAGAAGCATTGTCGCTCAACATGCATACACCGCCAAAAGAATTATTGGGATTGATTTAAAATTCGGTTGTGTAATGAAATTGTTTTCTAATCTATATCTAAACTCCTTGATTACTCAGCCTACTACCACTACCTTTGCCAGAAACATTCATAGTCATATCCTACCTATGCCAATTATTCCGACCAATATTCAAGCCTTCATAAGCTGTTTTTTTTTCACTGCCAATTCTCCGAGGGAGAAGAGGTGTCCTATTTCTCTCTACCTATTTCTCGTTCGCTGTTCACTCTCAAACTGCAATAAGCTTGAGCAGGTTCTATGCTTAAAGCTGTGATTCCCTTTCCCTCTGCCATCTTTGACCCACCTGGTTAGCTAAGTAGGTGGAAAAACTGCAGAAGAAAGGTTGTGGCACTGAGTTGGACTTGTGCCCAAGGACCCTTTGCACGGTGGCTCGAGGAGCCACTGCTTGTGGCATGGAGTGGCTCAAGCTGTGATGAGTTCACTTTGTAAAATCCTGCTGGTTACTGCTGGCCCGTCTTTGCCGGAACAGGAATGAACGTTGGCAGTCTACAGTCTCGGTTTCTTCCTTGAGCGCCATGGCCATGTAAAGAAACCTTGGCTCGACAGGCTGCATAAAAAAGGATAATTTTCTGAGCTAAGTCTTTTTTCCTAAAAGAACCCATTTAAAGTTGTATTTGTAACTTTGCGACACTTTCCGGGTGATGCCAGCGGTACTTCATTGCACAATGCCACAATCATGACTGAGCTGTGGCCATTCTGAATACAGCTTGCAACACGTGACAAGACCATATATACAAATGCAACCAAATGAGTAAACATTTGTTGTAGCTTCTGTATATGGCACTATTCGAATGAGACAATTGTAGCACTCTTCTCAGCTCAGTAAAGTTATTTCTAGTTATTTTACTTTTCATGAGGAAATTGCCATGAGCTTCTCTTGAAAAGTAAGTAAACATTCCTGCTTCAGTTTATTCTTCAAATTCTTGCATCACGAAGGATATCAGGAACCCATTTACACCACAGGCAGAGCTCCATATGTTTAAAAACATTATAATCAAAGTACAATATCACAATTTTCATAATCGTGTCATGCTAGTATTATTGGTGGCTATGGCTGCTTCAAGCAATTATTTTTCATTAAGGCGGAAACAGTTATCATCTCAAATTGTTTGCAGCAAGGGTGTACAATCCACAAAATCAATCAAAAAGGTCACATTGTGTTCACTACTCAAACATTTAGGATAGGTTACATACACCAGCTAATAAAGAATGCAACTTGAAAATCTCAACTGAAGAAGAAACCAGTTTTTGAATATGGAGCAAAATGCCACCAGCTCATGTGGAGTACACCCTTACTATGTACTCCAAGCGAAGAATGTTGTTACAGCAATGCTTGAACACTATATGAATGTAATAATCAACAACCTTAAGCAGAATCTTAACACCACTAAACAAATTGTGCTTCGAAGATTCCTGATCCGAAATTCTCAACAAATTGTTCTGGTGTTGTACGTGTTAAGTTTGTCGTGCGTTCTGAAATGCAAGCTCACAACATTTACAATTTCTCTAAAGGCAATATCAGCTTTGTCAAGATAGGTATGACGTGCAGATAAAGTGGATAATGCATGACATCATGAACACTCAGATGTGTTTACCATTGGGCTCACTCTTGCAGCCATGAAATTATGAGATGCAGACAAATTTTACGTTGAAACCGGTTTTGTGGAGTACTGCATGAAGCGCTTCCCAGGCTTCTCCAGTGAATGAATAAAAAAAAGAATTTCAACATGCAACAATATGTTGGTCATTTGCTAGTATGCAGCAGGCTTTTTGACTCCTAGCTTGCCTCACAGAAATCTACCATGCACAGTATTTGCTTTGCCCAAGCATCAGCCACTTTACGATGCAATGTGTACAGAGCCCTTGCGCTTAGTTTTTCTGCTTTGGAAACAGTTACCATGTGTTCAGCTGGCATCGAGAAAGGGGACATAAAATACTATGTGCACCACTGATCTCTACTATGTTTTGCTGGATGCCGCTTCGCTGCCCACAGAGCCAGGGGTAGATGAAGCCAGCGGAAATGCAGTGTCGTGCAGCGGCTTGTCCCAAAAGTAGGGCATACGCTGCACTTTAGTGCGTGCCGTTGCACAATATTGCTGCCACAAAAATTTTTCTTCGTGGTTTTCCACATCTAGGCGATGTCCCCACATGTCTGGTGAGAGCTGTTACGATGTTCTGAACCCCTACGTGATAAGTTTTTCTTACAGAAAGCATTTTCTGATTGACAAGTGTTTTCAGCACGCGCCACTCATGTTAGCGATGCTGTCAGTGCTGTGATGAAAAATTCTGGACGTCTTGTCGAAATACTTCTCTGGACTGCTTCGGTAGCTTGCGGCACAAAGGGCAAGCATTATCGCAGAAGAAATGCCGCACTCCTGTGCAGGTGAAATGCCACAGCAAAGTCGTGAAGTAATAACTTCTGGGACAAGGTTGGCTTCAGTCGAAGGCGCTCAATGCGCTATCCAGCCCCCCATAGTAGAGCTCAGTGGTGTGCAACCTTTTATACTAGCTTTGCTATCTAGTCGGAACATTGGAAACAGCTCCCACCTTACTTTTCTCAACCTGTGACATGCAAACCGAAAGTCGCATCACTGTATTGATTCTATGGCTTTAGTTTTCTAAGCGAACTGCCTGCATATTCTAGCATGTTGTTAAAAATATAGTTGGCACGTTTTTACTGATACAAGACAGGTTAGTTGGCTGACAGAAATGTGAAACATGTTACCAGCGCTCTGATAGGATGCAAAAAGCAGAATTGAAATTTACTTGGCACAGGGGCTACAGCAGGCAAGTATGGTTACTGTATGCTCTATTGTTGTTTCAAGTAAAAGTTAAGTTTTTATGCTGTATTTCTACTTATTCTGAACCATCAAACTGCACAATCAATGTTCCAAGTTTATACATTCTTGGTGTTTGATGGCCCATGTGATTTATTTCCTCTGAACACAGGCAGTAATCCCTCTATAATAAGCAAAATGAGTTAGAAAAAGAAAAGTTGTGATAATAGTCCACAATTGCTGAGGGCAGAAGTAATGGCTGATAGCACTTAATTGAAGCTACATAATTATTCAGTTTTCTCACAGCTTGTTCAGCAAGTAATAAAGAGGTATGCTGTACACCTTTGCATGACCAATGCAATCTGGTGAGAGACTGTGCACTGAGTCTGCTTGGTTGTGTTCGGCAATTTGACTTTGGTATTTTGCTATACATAATTCCTTGGGTATTCGTAGCTTACTTTGCGATATAATGGAACTTGGAGCAGTGGTCATCTATACATAAATATTTGCACATAAATAATGCAACCACAATTACAGCATGATGAGGGGGGGCAATATGAGACTCTCAGAAAACGAAAAAAAAATATTACGATTATAATGTGACGTGATGCCACAAGAAAACAAAGCAATGCACAGAAGCAGATGGCGCTTCCATGCCACCAAGATTATTTACTAAATAGGCAGCGCTTCAGAAGTGCCCGCGACACAATTGAACAAGGCAAAGCTGCGTTTGCTCTACACGCGGTAGCGATCACAGCATTGTTGCCAAGTGGTTTAGATCGCCGCAGTTTAAGTTTTCAGAAAATGTACAGAAGAACAATCTGCTTTATAGTCTTAAAGAATATAACATGAAGTACATTACAAGGCCAGAAACATTCCTAGAAAAGTTGCCTTATATTTGCTTAAATCGGCAAGCAGCATGGCTTGTATTACATAGAATAAATTTCATGATACCGCAGTGTGCAGGGTTTTCAGCCCATATACCACACTATGACGGTATGCAATAATTGTAATCTCATAATCTAAAAGGTGTAGTTGATTTTACAAAAGTTGACATTCTTCAATCTGAGCCCTGCAAATTTTAACACGTAGGGGCACCCCTTGGCTAAGCAATAGGGATGTAATGTCTATGCATACAAGCATTACCCCATACATTTGTACCACATCGCCCAAAAGAAATCAATTTTCCTGTCCAAGTCTCCCTCATGCAAGACTGGAATTAAAGCATAAGTTTATACAGTCATCCAAACAATAACACCTCATTTTTACATATGAAATTCATATAAATAGATCTCTCTTGATGCCAGCCTCCTGGAATGCTGAACCTTGCAGCATGCTTTAGAGAAATTATAGTAGTAGCACTTTACTCAAAAGTTATTTAGGGCTGCAGGGCTGCAGTGTTGCAGAACACACCTACAAATGTCGCATTTCATGTGTAACAACTTGGTTGATTTGCTTGAACAACCTACCAAGAGCAAATAAAATTTCTTCCTGTTTAGCATTTTTGCCTGCTAGACCACAATCGAATGTCATCAGTATATTAACTTGGAGAAACAAATCTGGCTTATACGGGGCGTCCCAACACACAAAGGTTTGAAAATATGCAAATGCTACGTATCTGGACACAACCAAGGTAAAGTTTGCCATCACCTGGAGATACTCACTTTTTTGCATTCTGCCTAATTGCATAATTAAGTGTAAATTATTTAATCAACTTCTCAAATATTATAATTACATGAAATACGTGCTACATGAAAGTTTTTCTGAGCGTGAAAGAAAGCCACGAATACACGCAAAGAGCCTCGAGCGGCCATTCATACGGCAATTTTATGTGTATTCGTGAGCTTCTTTCCCGCTCGGAAGAACACTTTTATGTAGCACTTATTGCACAACAGGATGCTGTATCGGGAGTTGTTCATGGTGTTCTACAATTTCCTCATTTACACTTTTCATCTGATTAGAGTAATTGAGAGGTTGATTAATTAAGATGATTAAGATGATTAATTAATTAATTAAGATTTATTAGGATTAATTAAGATTAATTAGGCGGAATGCAAAGAATATTCTCAGTATCTCCAAGCAATGGCAAACGTAATAATAACTTAGTTTTGTCCAGCTACGTGGCATCTTTATTTTTAAAAATATTTATGCATCATAGTTGGGACACTCTGTATATTAACAGCTTCACATATTGCCACAGCTGTGTGTTGTAACATTCAAAGGGTGCTTGTTCACCAGCACTCCAATGTCACTAACAGTGATCACCTACACAGCTAAGTGGATTGCCATGATGCAAGTTGGTAGTAAAATGCTGAGAGAAACAAATCCACTTACTTTGAAGGCAACAATATTGCAGTAACTTGAGAGACATGGCCTCTTGGCAGGCAGCAGATTTCTTCTTAGCTCCAGCAGGACACCAGCAACTAGTCTTTCAGTAAAAGAAAATATTGAATCAGTAATGTTATGTTACCTTGTTCTTGCTAAGCATCAGCACAATCATCTGATTTTCATGCATATCTACTTTCTGCTTAAGCAGTTCAACTGAAGCATTTATAAAATACAGGCTATATTGATTGCATTTGCTTCCCTGGCATGTACAATTTTTTTGCGACTGATACATTTACAGCTAGCTACACGACACGAACGCTTGGATTGCCCAGATATCATTAGAAGCAAAACGTCTTGCTGCACCACAAGCAGTTGCACCAAGGAAAGACACAGCAGAGCTAACAATTTTTTTTTGGTAACTACAATGAAAATGCATGCAAACAAGGAGGCAACTATCGCACGTATAGTGACAGTACAAGCGTCAATAGGAATTATGAGCGCAACTGAATGCACTATCATTCTAAGTTTTTAACGCGCATAAGCAATAGGTTATACGCGCCACACAAAAAATTTCGATCGCGCTACCATGGAGACCGATGAGAAATTATGTGATCCTTTTTCCCATTGACGCGCCATTTTTGCCCTATGACGCTGTTTACTGGCCTTTTGAAAAACAAATAGTTCTGTTCGCCACGCCAGCTTACCACACATCATCTAAACAGCTACACTATGCAAACCGAACAAATAGAATTACAACGGGCTTACCTCATACGTACGCGTACGCGCAGCGTGCGTACACTGTTGAACATCCGTTGAGGGCAGGCTATCCCGTATCCAAGCGCATACGTGCACCCGTACACAGGACTTCGATGCCGCAGCGTGCACAGTTTTGTAGACGAAGGGGCACATTCCGTTCAAACATCCCCGCGCTCTGACGGCACTTGACGAGCACACAAGCGTACACCACACCGCGCCAAATTCGGAACTTTGCCAGTCCTAACATGCCGAGAGTCGTACAGCCGAGAGTCAAGCAGCCTAACCATCCATCGCGTCTGTTCTTCGCTCACGATGCGTCAATCTCTGTTCCATAGGGCCTTGCTCCATCTTGAGTACAAATCAAGACATATTTACGGTAAACTAACAAACTGTACAACATAAAAAGATAAACCGGCTGGCTACACAATGCAGCTTCGTCAACCGCTCGTTTTGTTACATCCTCCGAGATCGGAAGCGCCGCGCGTGGTTCCACCTGGTGCTGGGAGCGCGGAGAACAAAACAAAATCGGTTTCGTTTTCCCATTTATGCAGTAGTTGTTGGAAGAGTAAAATGATTGCTTGACAAATAATTGAACTCTGGAAGAGGAGATCGCTTTCTCTGCCACAGGGCATTGTATACATTGTATACATTGCCCAAAGAGATATCTCTTTGTATACATTGTATAGAAAGAGATAGAGAAAGCAAGGAGAGGAAGGGCAGAGAAGTCAACCAGACGAGAGTCCGGTGAGCGTTGCAATGCCGTGCTAGAGTGTAATGCGATGCGTCAATAAGCTCTAGTATAGTGTTAATTTGGACTGGCTGGTGCATGTAATGAACGGGCAAATAATGAGTTGTGCCATTACTTTTACCCACGGATAAAGCTCATGTAATAAATGGTGTTACATGTCGGGTTAAAAAAGAAATAAAGGTTGAATCATTATGCCAACTCGGGACCAGGGCGTTTTTTCTTTTTCTTTCTTTCTTTCCTTTTGACAGTACACACAGTGCTATATCCCTCATCTTCGATCACCTTCCCGTAGTTGCACACGTATCGGTGCGTGTTCGATGCCGCAGCGTGCAAAGATTTGTAGCCGAGTGAAACACATTCCGCGCAAGTATACCCGCGCTATGACGGCACATGACGAGCACACAAACATACACCACACAGCGACAAATTCGGAACTTTGCCCATTCAAACATGCCGAGAGTCAAGCAGCCTAACCATCCATCGTTTCTGTTCTTCACTCACAATGCGTCCATCTGTTATTGTACAGCAGAATTCCGTGTGCGCTCGCCGGTCTTGTTTCAAGATGAAGCGCCAAATGATACATGATGATATACATTAATGACATAGCATTAAATATTAATTCAACAGTTCGCCTTTTTACCGATGATTGTGTGATTTACAGATAGATATATGGCTAGCCCTAACGACATTATAACACTGCAATCTGACCTTAATAAACTAACGGAATGGTGCTGCAAATGGCAGATGCAAATTACACAGAAAAGACCAATCACCTGAACTTCACTTCCGTTCCAAAGTCTCAAACTAATACTTATATTTTAAACAATAGCATAGTAAACTCGGTTACATCGGCTAAATACCTCGGTGTCTACATAAATTCTAGCTTAACATGGACTGACCATATAAAATGTATCACAACTAAAGCGCAAAAGAAACTTGGCTTTCTGAAGCGACGGTTGCGTCTGGCCGACAGGGACACCATGCTTCAAGCGTACACTTTCTTCGTGCGTCTCTCCCTGGAATATGCATCAGTCATTTGGCATCCCTACCAGATCGCCCTTACCAATCTACTCGAAGCCGTCCAGAATAAAGCAGCGCGATTCATCATGTCATCTTACTCCAGATTTCAAAACGTTTCATCTTTGAAGCAAACACTCTAAATGCCGCCACTCGCAATGCGCAGAAAATTCGCCAGATTATGCTTTTTTCACACACTGTATCACAGCAACACATCATTTGCCCGGTCACACATTTTACCGTCACCTTATACTTCACATCGCAACTTTCATGCCTACAAAGTTAACCCTATCTTTGCCCGGACGGAAAAGTCCAACAATTCGCCGTTAACCTTATCAATAAAAGAATGGAATCAGTTACCCTCCAGAATTGCCACGATAACATACAGTCTTCCTTATTTTATTCAGCATTACTAACGTATTTACAATCCTAGCACTTTTAGTAACATTTTTCTCTCCCAGAGCACTTATTCGCTTTCGATATTTTGTTCTTGCTTCGTTGAGTGTGAATTTTGTAAGAATATTTACCTTGTTAATATGTTTCATGACTTGCTGTACCCCAAAGTGCTGTATTTACCACCTGCGATGCTCCTTCATTTCTGAAAATTGTGTTCTGGTTTATGTCCCCCCCCCCCCCTACGTAATGCCCCTGTGGGCCCTTAGGGTATCTAAATAAATAAATAAGAATAAATGCTTGCGATTACATCTTACCGCAAAAATTGACAACACTGTCAACAATTGGACAGTGCAGAATATGCGTAATGGGGGTGTGTCAATGAATGGCAGTTGACAGAGATGAGATATTTTGCAAATACTATGGGGCGATTGAAACCAAATACTGTACAGTTCAGTAAAACCCTTCCACTCCTGAGTTAATTCTTTCTCTCCGTCTAAAATTTCATCTATAGCCGCAGTACTTGGATTTATAGGCCGCCAGTTCTCTTCGCGGCCATTTCTTGTTAAATGTAAACGCAATCGTGGTCATTATACTGCGTTTCGGTACTGATTTCGAGTGCGCACAATTTTTGCATAGCGCACCAATGTAATTGCCAATGCACCAGCACCTGAACGGCGCTGGTTTGTTTACTTTGTCAAGTATGGCCACCGCTCTCCGTTCACTAAAACTTATATATATATATATATATATATATATATATATATATATATATATATATATATAGTGCTGACACCAAATACACGTCAGTACAAACACAGGCGCCATTTGCATTGCAATAAATTATTCTTAGAAGAAGCTTTGTGAGTACAAGCGTTCACGCAGACAGCGTGTATAGTTTTCCTTGCAAAAATACGGATGATCGCATAACAAAAATACGGAATTCTGTCTGTTTCGTACAGAACAGTGTAGTCACCGTATTATTACGGAAAAATGACCGTAAAGCTTAAAACGGGGAGCACTTTCCGTATTTTAACGGAAATTTTGCTGTATTTCTGAAAATGAGATATTTTCCGTATTCTTACTGCAATTTTTCCGTTTAATGACGGAAATCCTCCGTATATTGACGGAAATTTTTTACAGTGTACATTGCCCTCTTCTCCTCTTCTTGCATTTCACATCTTACTGCTAGCATCGCCTAAATTGTTTGACCTTAGAGCAGATTTATTGGGTAAACTAATGCGATGAGCAGCATGGTGTCAGCCTATTATTACAGCTACAGGCCCTATGCACTCTTAAAGTGCTGTACTATTTTATGCGGTTGTGTCGGCGGAGTGGTCGAGGGGTAACACTTCCGACTGGAAATCGGTAGGTCCACCGTTGGAATCCAGGCTGCACAGCTTTCTATTCTTCTATTTATTGATTGATTAAACATCTGGGAGAACAATCCGAGATTGCTCCGGTGGACATCCACTAGGACAGTGGCATAATTAACGATGTAGCTGTCAAAACAAAACGTAGTGTGCAGTTTGGCAAAATACACAATGGGAAAAAGAGTACAGTTGCAGCAACGCCCCCTTTCATATGCGTAAATTAATTCGCTTAAGCACACTTATCTATGGGTATAAGCGGGTGAGTTATAGACACGGGAAAAAAACACCATTAAGGGTGTAATTTTCCTTAGTGTACACTACGCTCCTCTCCGATGCTCGAGCACTCACCGACTTACTAAGTAAACACTGTCGCGGCCGAAGAGCTACGACGAGAACGGCATGAGGGAAATGCGATCAAAATTCTGAAATGATGAAGACAGTGCACTCGAACGTCGTTATAACGAAACGGGATATAACGAAGTAAATGAAATTCCCCTTGAAGTAACCATGGATATCCAGGCATTTAAAATGTCGTTTTAACCAGCTGAAAGTGTTCTGCCAGTGGATATAACGAACTGGATTTGTCCCGACACCAAAAAAGTACCCGCCCATTACGCGCCGAACACATCGCTTTACGCAGGTTTCAGCACTCATTCACAACGGCAAGTAAAAACTATGCGGCTTCGGGCGGCGGTGCGAAACATTAGTGCATTCACTTCTACTGCGCGGCGCAGCTGGGCGTCGCCTCCGATATATCCCGGCGTAGTCTAGGGGGTCACGCGCGAGCCTGCGCGAGTCCCACGATGCAGGCAGCCGCAACTGGGCCTGGCATCCGATATCGCCCGGTGAAATGTCTGGGGTAACGCCCCGACCTTGCATTCACTTATCCTTGGCCCTGCGGCTAGCCGAGTGGGCTAGCAGCTGGGCGTGCATTGCCACGCCCAGATTCCATTGCCACTGGTGTTATCTCGGCGGCCATGCTATCTCGGCGACCGAGTCAAGTTTGCTTGCCTCCTCGATGAGATCACACAGCGGAGCGCTTGGTTGGGTGCCACGTGCTACTCGACCTCGACGAGCCAAGTGGAAAGCGGACGCGAAAGGCCATCACAAAAAAGGGAAGGCAGTTATCAAAAGGCGGTCTCGTCAGGTACACGAAGTCGCCTGTTGGAAACGCCGAATATACCTGTATTGTGTTCAAATTGTATCGCCTGCCTGACCGTGTAGCGGTTCTGCGGGCCGCAATGCCTTCTTATTTCCACGTTCCACGTATTTGAGCGGTTATGTAATCAGGCGGAATCCAAAAAAAAATAATCTGGGTATCTCCAAGCGACGGCAAACATTACATTGGTTCTGTCCAGATACGTGGCATTTGCATATTTTTAAATCGTGGTGCATGATAGTTCGGACACCCTCAATATTGCAGCCTGCTGTTCAGCTCAGCCGCCCGCGAAAATCGCGATAAGCATTCGCGAATACTCATTCTACGTGTTGCACGTCCGTAAAAAAAAAAACAGTGTCAATAATAATCCTGGCAAACTGTGACGAATACCACTGCGAAATGTGAAGTATTGCGGCTTTGTCTCTATATACCAGACGATTCCACTACAACATGCGCAAGCGACAGTATTTGAATCTTTCCACGTGCAAACGAAGCTGCAAAGAATAAAAACCGGAAGCAAAAACTGTTGTCTCTTGCTAGTCTTGCATTACTTCGTGGCAGTAAACTTCACCCACCGAAAATGCCGGACGCGGGGGTTATCCTAACAGCGCGAGGGCCCGAAAGCTGACGCGCTTTCAAGTGCGGTCGACAACAGCGCCGCCGCATCTTTCTTCCCATCGAGGCCCTCTCCAGCGGAGGCGGTTGCGCCACTACAAGGTATTCTAGTTCACTTTCGCGTGGGCGATCCCATCTGCGCATCCAGAGGGGGCCAGGGTGGCGTGGGGTCGGGATGGCTACGCTCGTCCGCGGCGTGAGCTGCTCAGTTCAGACCGTGGTACCAGCGTATGTACTATGTGGTGGAGATCACTTCTCCTGCTAGAGGTGATAGTGAGCGGCTACGAGTAAGGCTCGATACGACTCTACCTTGGGTGTTGTCGCCGTTGACACTAGTGGCACGATTTCCTCGCGACGAAGGGCCACTGTCACCGTTGGTGGAACGAACGCGTGAGCAGAAAAGTCACAGGCCTGTGCAGCACACTCAGCAAAGTCACTGCGTAAGCTGGTGGAGCGGCTCAGCGGTAGCTCCAATTTCGGCACCACGCACAACGGTCTTCGCGACAAAGTCTCTTCGCCTTGGTTTGACGAGAACGATCTGAACTGCCGACCCGGAATCGACGGCGAGCTGCGGCTTTTAATGCTCTCTGCACAACAGTCTGCTGAGCGCGATGATGCCTGGTTGTACCCGCGCACGTAGTTCTACGGTTAGCTTCTTCAGCAGCGGTTCGTACCTTGAGAGGAGACGCCATAACGTGCACCGAAGAGGTATCCAGAATACGTGGTGCACATCTCACATCCCTGACACAGCACAGCACGTTCTTGTTGATGATGATGATGATCATAATTGTTTATTGGAATTGTCAAAACGGGCTGGTGTCAAATAGTCAACTAGCCTGCTTGAGATAACCAGGGGCACTTACATTGCAGCGTGCAATTGCTATAAGCAACTTACATGACGGGCACGCTGCGTTTGCAGGTACCTTAACTAGATGGCGCTACCATACTGGCGGAGACTCGGGATCGTGTTGATTGCCTGGCTCGTCTGAGTCACATATCGTCGTCTGCGCAAGCTGTGTTTGCAGGCGCCTTAACTAGATGGCGCCACCATACTGTCGGATTCTCAGCATCCCTTTGCGTGCCTCGTCGGAGTCGCATCTCGTCGTCTGCGCCTGCGCGCCTGCCGAGGGCGCGTTTATAGGGCATTTTTCCGCTGCCTGTTAGCAAGCGCTTCAGTGGCTTTTAAATATTATGCTCCGAAAAATGAAGAGAAAAAGACGAAGTTAGAAGTGAGCGTGGACACAAGCGCCCGCCCGCATTTTTTTAGTTGTTTTCGCAAGCGTCCAATAAACAAGAGTTCTTTACTTCGGATCCGTTTCCTGGTTTTTACAACATTATGGTTCCGTGACCAGGATTAGATCTACAGTTGAAGACCCCTGACGATGAAGCGAGCTCCCTGAAGGGGACGACCAACCGACGCGATCAACGCAAAGACGCTGCGACAGCATCGAACAACGATCCGCGTCATCACGAGCCCTCCGATTCCCGATGTGACAACATGGAAAGACTACGACGGAAGCGTGCTACCGTTCGAGTGGCGGTCACCAGGATCATCATCGACATGACAACTCTTATGCAGACGGAACCAACACCATCTGGTGAGCGGACCGACCATCTTAACCTATTTAAGATAAACGAAACTATGCTTACGGATCTTGATAGCCAAGTAGAAGAGTATGTTACCGATGATCACCTTAAGGGTGAGCTTCGAAGCGTTGGACAGTATCAAGAATCTATAGTCCTCGCGAAATCCCGCGCTGAACGCATTTTATCCGCTCTGCAAACAACGACTGCGCTCGCGTCTCACGATGACTTTCATCTAGGACGCGCACACGTTAAGCTACCTAAACTCGATGTGCCGAAGTTTCACGGTGACCCCATTAAATGGCCAGAATTTTGGGATCAATTTGAGTACCATTCACCAGAACCGATATCTCTCAGACGTAGACTAATTCAAATATCTTCGGAACTACCTGATGGGTACAGCGAACGTGTCATCGAAGGTCTATCGACAACTAACGAGAGCTATAGCACAGCTATAGAACTTCTCAAAGAAAGATTCGGTCAGAACACACTGACTGTTCACGACCACATGCGTCGTCTTCTGAACCTACGTAAAGTTCGTTCCTGCGAAGATTTCGGATGGCTTCAAAGGTTATATGAAGAAGTGCAGACTCGCGCGAGATCCCCGCATAACCTGGCGTCGAAGAAAAAGAATATGGAGTGCTTCTGAAAACTGTTATAATACAGAATCTTCCGCAAGAAATGGTACTACGTTGTACTCAGCGCATCTTGTCTGCGACATATACAGGCGTTACAATTGACAAGCTAGATGAACTGTCGACAAGTAAGAAGTAAGAAGAAGAGAAGTAAGAAGCCGGGAACAGGCTATAATGATGACTTCTGACAAGCGAGAACAAGCCTCAACCGCAAAACGACAATATATTGAGCATTTCCAAGGTTCTGCATTATGTTAACTGTGAAACTGACTCCAGAGAGTTGTCTACTATGCGGAGACAAAGATCACTCGGTGGATGTCTGCCGAAGGGAACTAACATTAGACGAGAAAAAAAGAGAAACTACGCAAATTAGGATGCTGTTTCCGCTGTGCTAGGCAATTTGACAAAGCTAAGGAATACCGAACCTGAAAGAGACTAAGCTGTGCAAAATGCAAGGGGCGACATATCACCACGATGTTCGACCCAAAATGGAAGCAGAAGAATAGTGAAACACTGCCATTAGTAGTGTGAGACGCCACAGAACTACGAAGCAAGTACGGGTGGTATTCCACGCTTCGTCTCGTGCTTTGGATTCACATTTACTCAACGGCGTCTTGTGGATAGGGCCGAATTTGAACCGCAACATCCTCGACTTAATGCTGAAGTTTCCCAGCTTCAAGATCGGAATTTCCGCCGACATGGAACAAGCGTTTCTTCAAGTGTCGCTCGCCGAGCACGACCAAGACGCGTTTTTCTACTTCTGGTTTGAAGAAGGGTCTTCCAATATTGAAGAACTGCGCATGACAAGGGTTCCTTTTGGCGCCTGCAGCAGCCCCCTTGTCCTTGCTGCCACTCTGCGTCACCACTTCCAACTGGTATAAGAGAAATACCCTTCCATAGCCAAACTATTGAAAGATCATTTCTACGTTGATGACTTGGTCATCGGGGCACAGAACAAAGAAGAAGCGCAGCAAGTCGTTAGCGATTGCTTCAGTATCTTGAAAGAGGCAGGAATGCATCTAACAAAGTGGACGACAAGTGATGGAGACTCACGAAACATTTACAATGGTAGAGTCCTGAAGGCACAGTTCAATGTAGAAAATGAAAAGAAGATTCTTGGTCTCGTTTGAAATGCCGACAAAGACCTCTTAAAGCCATCACTAACGAAGTTGCTTGAATCATTGAGCGAATAAAATGTTACGAAGACACAGATCTTAAGCTTCGCCTCACTCATGTACGATCCTTTTGGATTCTTAGCACCGTTCGTGCTGGTAGTCAAGTTATTTATACAAAGGCTGTGGTTAGAGAAATACACCTGGGATGCGCAACTTCCTGAGTCCCTTCTTATAGAGTGGAGAGCGTGGACTAAAGGCCTCAGAACTTAATCAGCTGGAAGTTAATAGACATTTTGGTCAATCCTTCCTGGACAAGAAAGTACAGGTTACGATCCACGCCTTTAGTGACACTAGCGCAGTTGCGAACGATGCCGTGCTTTACTTTCAGATACGAGACATCAAAGAAGACAACAGTTCAACTACTGCTAGCCAAGTCGAGAGTCGCACATCTAGAAAAGAGAACTGTGCCACGATTAGAACTGATGGGAGCCCTCGTTGCAGCTCGACTAACTGCAACAATGAAACGTTCTCTAAACGTAGAGCGCGTTGAAACAGTTCTGTGGCAACACGTTGCGGAGACCAATACAGATGCTGTACCACCTAGAATCTGCTGGACAAGCTCCGTCTTGAAAAGCAGCAAACACAAGCAAATTGTTCGGCCGGGACCTATTAAATATTATGCTCTGAAAAGAAAAGAGAACAAGAAGTTAGAAGTGAGCGTGGACACGAGCGCGCACCCGCATTATCCGACAAAATATCCGACTCCGGCGCAGCGGGCCTGGGCTTGATCCCGGCGGTGACCGGGTACTTTTTTTCGCATTTCCGGCGATAGCACTTACGGTCACCAGCGGCGGCGGCAGACACCATCGCGAGCCGAAACGGCTATTGGAATGAGCCCATAAGAACTTACGCTGTAAAATCAAAGTTACGCGCAAGACGGACTGTGGGGCGATGATGACTACGATATGACGGCAGAGTAACATGAGTCCTCTATATGGAAACAGAGCGCTGCATGAGCTGCATGGCGGCTACTGCAAATTGCACCCGCGCGGCAGCCACGCGCTGCCTCTCCCGATTAACGAGGCGGTCACGCCACACTTCGCTCCGTTTGCAAAGCGGCGCCGAGAGAGATTGTCCGAACCAGCTGCGCTAGTAAGAGCGCCGCTTCTTAATGAAAGACGTGTACCTATATAATCACAATACAAAATATTGACACGCGAAATGAAAACACGGTATAGAGCTGCGCTGAAATTTTGTATTGCGGAGTATCGTAGTCGTAGGTGAAATTTTCTGCGAGGACCTACCTCTCTTCAGGTTAAATGCTGTCAAACTAGTACATTCCTTTGGTAAGGTAAGACTGGTTTTGGAAAAACTAAAACTTTTTTTTGTGCTCATCAGGTTGCCCGGATGACATTGAAGTCGCGGTGACGTGCGGCTCGGGTGGAGCAAGGGAAGAAGCCTGCCCAGGAGCTTGGCGCTCATATTGCAGATATTACGCAGCAAGGGTTTACAACCGAAGAGTTTGTGGCTGTCCGTATTATATGTGTCGGAATAAGCGCAGGAAATGCGTGAAGTGTGAAGATTGTGGTGAGTTTGACTCTTATCATTGACTGCATGATCAGTGATCTTATTTAGAATGCGCACAGGGAAGAGACATTGCATCGTTACTCTGTTGTATTCGACTGTGCCAACGAAATGACATCAGCAAAAATTACCAGCTGTTTATGTGGTTTATTTAGTGACCTATCAAAATAAACGAATGAATTAATAATTTTTATAACGAGCGATGACAGCGTTGTTAGATATGCATAGCAATGTTTATTATTGTTTTTTTTTCAGATAAATGACTCTAGGTGATCAGAAACAAGCATTGCACCAACGCATTCGTGTCCTCCTTCCTCGCCGGCAGCATGGCATTTAAATCTTTCATAAAAAAGAGCGAGCAGGGCAAGAAATGTGCTTTATTGTTTGTATTGCTTATACCAATAAAGGAACATAAAATACATAAATTAAAGTTATCGCTCATACCTCACCTAAAGATTCAATCTAACAGTATGCAGTTGGAGACCGTGTGTGTTTGTTTATAACTGAAATCATATTTAACGTCCATTTCAGCGTCGTTACATACAGATTTAGTTAGTCGTACCTGTTCAGTAGAAGAAAAAAATAATCCTAAATCATGCTAAAATGTTTTCTTCGGTCTTGCGCTAAGCCGATTCGCAAAGCCTGGTGCCAACAAATTGTTATGTTGGATAGATTATAACAGGGTCTATCTCGGAGCGCAAGCACTTCGTGCAAAATAATACAGCTCAATACGGAAACTATTGGCTAAGTTTTTGCCATGTGCTACAAAAGGCCCCGTCGAAGGAAAACCCGCGAATCGGGCGCAATCAGTGATGCCATCTTGAACCTTGATCAGCGATACAATCATCTAAGGGCAGTTCACCTTCGCCGAAAAGCCGATCGGAAGTAGCTTGCATAGTCAGACATCTACGAGGCACGAAATGCACACGTCGCGTCCAAGTGAGCAGGTTAAACAACTAATTATAAGTGCATCGCGGTTTGGCAACTGTTCCGATAATACCGCTTTGAGGGGGCCCCAGTTTCGGTATCTTTCTAAACAAACCTAGGCGACGTTTAGCTACGGCACCAAATGTGTATTTATATAAAAACGTTGCGAGGCGAGAAGGTGGGTAAGATTTCCGACGCTTCTCGACAAGTGCCCCATTCTGATCTCATCGAAAACCTCCGAGCCGCCCCCAGAGGCGCTGGTAACAGTCACCAACGCCGCGCGCGTTCGGTGCGAACGCGGGCAAAACGCCGACGGCGTCTACAACAGTTCTGCGCGTTGCTGGGGCTGCTGCATGTCCAAGTTTATACAGCTCATAAAACTACTATCCTTGCTCCGTATAGCTCTCTAATAATTTGCTGTTGGAATTGATGCTTCTCCTTTCGGGTGAAACTGCGACAATTTTTTTTCTCCAACTTCGACAGTGTCTGAATCCAAAGCTTCTGATGGTGCACTTAAATATTTGTGGCCAATACCTCAACCATAACAAAACTTCCATAATTTACCTTTTCCTTCTATCCTTGGCTGCATACGCGAACTTCTTTGTCTTGTCAAACATTGGTCAACAATGGTATTATGAACAGTGTGCTGCTAAATTACCCGATATCGGTATCTTGCCGACCAAATTTTTATGATGTCTAAGTATTTTGTTCAGGCATTAACCCGTTTGGCCAATATATGGTTTTCCGCAAGTGAGAGGAATTTCACAAGCAACGTCACGTACACTATCAACATATTTATACCTGTGCTTGACGGTGCACAGATCATGCCTCATATGATTAGCATTCAATTTTTTTGCAAAGGCCGAGCAGTATTACTGGAGCGGAAAAAATCATTTTTACATCATTCCTTTCGCTTTTTGAGTCCATGTGATACTTCATGCAGATACAGAATGATAGGCTATCTTTTTTATAATATTGGCGGTCAGCTTTAGCCGTGTTTTCTTTTATTGCTTAAAATGAATGGGCGTTTTCTCGCATACCGACACAATTATCGCCTTAGGGTAGCCAGGATTCAAGAGTTTAGTCACGTGCAGTGCTAGGCCTTTTGTTATATTTCTTCATCTTACTCTTATGTGCCTTCGGAGACGTATGGCCTTCCTTCCAAGATTCATACTTATTTATTGTCTTCAGGTGATTTTTCAGCAATATTGTAAACCTGATAGATGGCGGCACTGCGTAGGCAATAGCGCGCGCGACGCCGATTAAAGAAGGTATATACGTAAGCCTGCAGTGACGCTTCGACGTCTTTAGGAATGGTTTCGTTTTGTGTGCAACTGAGAAAACGAGACGTCTGAGAAAACTGAAACTTGGCCGAAATGCTATTTTCTTATATTAAGCGCGAGGTTGACCAATTGGGGTGCATCGCGATCCATGTAACCAAAGGATGAAAAGTGGTCGTAGAAAAAATTATGCAAATCGGAGGATCTAAGGGGAGGGGGGATGGCGGGGGGAGGGGAATTGTCATTATGCAAAGCCTTTGGTAGGTAGTATAATGTATTACTCCTAGTTTGAGCATTCGCAAAGCGTAACCACGTGCACCAACCTGTTCGTGTAAGGCGAGCAGTTTCGTGTCTGAGGCTGGTGCTTGTGCGATGAGAGTGGCAAGACGGCGAAGATGGTGACGAAGGCCTCATTATTAGGACGCCCTGATTCCTGCTCCGGCCGTTCAACACAACTTCACCACATGCCCATTGTTCTGTTCGGCAAAGTTATGGGCCCAGCGTAAGCTAGAGAACGACGGATTGTTACATCATCTACGACTAAGTATAATAAAATCGCACATTTGAGTACCTTATTCTCGCCTCGGGAGCGTGCAAATAAGCGTGGCCAGTTTGGCGGTCTAGACGGCAGAGCCTCACAAGGCCCTTCCTATGCACTGTGTGGGCGTCGACAAGAGCACTTTCTTCACCAAAATTTGCACGCTCGTTGGTAACAACAACTGACGCGTCAGTTCTGTTCGTGAGATAAGCAGTGAAACCTGCAAAGGCGTTGCGAATATACTGGTATGGACCGTGTCCACTCAGCCGCGTCTTTACGTAGACGTCTTAGCCGGGAAAATCCACTTAACATCCTTAGTTGACTCGGGATCTACAGTTTCCATAAAGTGGCGTGACCCGTGATGCCCCGTGAGCCAGCATTTTGCGGAAAGTCGCAGTGTTCTGCACCCCGGGTTAAGCTGTTGGGCTGGTCAAAACAACCCATTCCAGTGAATAGCTTTGTCTATGAGATTACGCATACGGCTCATACAGCATCCACTTTGTTCTTAGATCATCGGTCACGGCACTTAGTTTCTAGGAATAATGCGATGAAGGCTCTTAATACGCAAGCTTAATACGTTGCCTCCAGACAACTGGCACTGCAACTATTGGTAAAGAACTTTGTTTTGGTAGAAGCCCTGCTCCATTTGATACCGGTTTTTACAGCCAGCTAAGGGAAGCTTTGAACAGTGTGATTGGGAATGGCATCCGTCTAGCTAATGGCTTTTTGACACCGCGTCAAAACGCGTCGAACAGCCCAACCCGTAACTCAAAGCTTCCCTGCCTACCACTGTCTTTACGGCCCTTGTTCTCAGAGCGTCGGCACGAAGTGACGGACGTGATCGAACACGTGAACTCATCAAAATGTGTGCCATATTTTCATTGTGCGGAAGAACGATTGGGTATTCGCCTGTGTGTCGACATTAGAGAAGCCAACAAGGCCCTCGTTCCGTGCAATAGACACCGCCCTTTCAAAAACAGCGTGAAGTCACGGGCCGTGCGCAAAATAAAGTGTGAGACGTGTGCAAAACAGCTGGCGAAAAAACTCTTCCGTCGCCCCTTGGCATCTGCTGTGATGGATGGAGTTCACTGCGAGAAGCTGCCCCTCAGCTGTACGTCGAAAAGCTGTTCACCTGCGGGGAACAGTACCCTGATCCTTTCCTCATAGAAGTCTGGAAGAACAATCCGAAGTGCTGGCCGAACATGCAATTTGGTGACATATATTTACCTCGTGAATACGCCTGGACCATACACCACTGGGGAGCACTGCAATCGTTGATTGATTGATTCTGGGGTTTACGTGCCAAAACCAGTTTTGATTACGATGCACGCCGTAGTGGAGGGCTCCGGATTAATTTTGACCACCTGGGGTTCTTTAACGTTTATTACAACGCAAGCACTCGGGCGTTTTTTGTATTTTGCCTCCATCGAAATGCGGCCGCCGTGGCCGGGACTCGATCCCGCGATCTCATGCTTACCAGCGCAACGCCTTTGTGATGTTATTGGGTGCAGGATCACTCCAGAAAGAGATAGAAGCAGCATGCAGAACCACAAACACACATCAGACACACGTAATACATTGAAACGGCACACACGCAACAGTTCCCCAAAATACGCTCTAGAAGACATGCAGATATATATAGGCTGGTCAAATGCAGTCTGCCTACAGTTCACGTAGAAGCAGGTGTCGCCATGTCGGAGACGTCGAGGAGCCGGTGTCGGACAGCAGTGTCGGACAACAGGGTTGGATCGCCTGGTGGAACTCAGGTGGCCCTGCGCCACAGTCGATGTACCGGAGCCTCCGCGTTCCCGGTTACCCAATGGCGGGGTTTGCGCCCCGGAGCACACTGCAGCAGCCCACCGGATCACGTCCACAGCTGGCGAGGTAGCCCTGTGGCCGCTCACCCGAACGCTCGATCAGCCAGGCTCAGGATCACCAGCCCTCCTGGACCAGTTGCCCAGCGGAAGAACTGGATGACGTAGCCCTCTGACCGCTTACCGGAACGCTCGAACAGCCAGGTTCAGGACCACCAGCCCTCCTGGACCGGTTGCCCAGCGGAAGAACTGGACGAGATGGCCTCTCAGCTGGTGCTAGCTTTGATTGGGGTGCAGATGTAGTGCCGCGGGCAGCGATAGCTCCTATGGGCTGGACGAGGAAGCTCTGCCATCGAACGCCGAACCTCGTGCACTGCTCACGCCACGGGCCACACTCCCTCGAGCCACGCTTTTCGAGGTACCACTGTCAACGCTCACAGGTCGGTGTCCATGATGATGATCACCATCAGGTACATACCCACTCACGGGTATTGGCCAAGAGTCTGCGTGATTAGACGCTCGCTAACGATTGAATGTGCACTGATCGAGCAAAATCGCGCTCGGAAGTGCCCGCGTAGCAGCACTCTAATCGGCTTGGCTCGGTCGCAATCGAAAGTGCCCGTGTTACTTCCGTCGATGCAGCAGGAGATTTAAATTTGTTTGCTGCAGTAGCAAACCACTGTTTACGTCGTTCACTCTAATCTAGTACAAAGTGTCAAGTACGTGTAATGAGCTGTTTTCATCACGTAAACGTGAACATGACAAGGTATGTCCTGGCTGTTTCCTCCTGTGTTCGCGCTCTAAATTAACCTCATCTAACATGAAAGCACTCGGGCATGGCCAAGGAAGCAGCTGCTTAGTTATAGTTTTCAAGATAAAGCGCAAGTCAACACAGCAGGTACTGCTGGTGCTTGACGGCTGCCATTTGTCAAGGCGCATTGCCGGTAGCCATGCATTTATCGCGGTTTTTCGTCTTTTGGCAAAATAAAAAAAAAGCTGATCTCAGTGCTTTGTATTGTGCGATTTACTCACTAAACTGGGCAACAACTCGCCGGCATTGCGAAGGGGCTAAATTTACGTGCACAAAACAAAAAATGGCTCCCTATCCCGGCCCTGCGAAAGTGGATGTCCAGCAGAGTTGTTGAAAACCACCACTACAGCTGCTGAGGAGGGTATACAATGCTGTAATGCTCAATTCCTCATCCGGTGCACTGTTCGGCCACAGAAGAATGTTGATGGGCGGAATTACCCTGTGCTGGAACTCCACTGCAATACGACCAGCGGCAGCACGCCGCCGCTGGTTGTATTCACCCTGCTCCTCGGGTGTACTAACTATGCCTGCACATAGTCGTGCAGCAACAATGATGAAATCAGTAGCTAGGTTCGGTATTTTAAATATGAAAGGCTAGTGACGTCACTCCCCACGTTGAAAGCTGCCGTCGCAGCGGCAGCTACCGCTACAGTAATCTTTACCGGGTAACGTATGCGGAGAGAGCTACGTGCTTCTCATTGTTAGTAGGAGCGCGTTATCACCAATTACGTGGTTTGGATGCTTGTTCTTTATTGAAACCAATGCCGCGCAGTATGTTTTATGCGTGAGACCATAGGAAATGTGCACTTTACACTTCAATCGCTGAAGTTTTTTTTTTTTTTGTGCGGACGACGTCGCGAAAAGTCTTGATCAACTATAGGCTAACAGCTTCGCTGTAAAAGAACACCCGCGGTACAAGAAGTTGTTAGCGAATACCAACGCACCTGGGGCTTTTTTTTGCCAACGAAACACTCCCAAGCATACCCGAAGATCACGGGATCGGCCGGCCCTTACGCAGGCTGAAAGAGGTCTATTTTCCGGTTGCACACCGAACTTCTGCACAGCTTTGTGGTAGCAACACTTATTCAAAATAGATATTGCATCTGCTTACCATCAGGTGTTGCCTCACCCGGACAGCCGTGATACAACAGCGTTTGTAACAGATGAAGTACTTTATTGGATTTAGCATGGGCTCTTTGAGTAGGCTTCTGCTCCCTCAGAGTTCCAGCAAATGATGTCGCCAGTGCTTCCGGAATATTGTGGTGTCTTGTTTCACATCGAAAAAAAATTATGGTTTTTGGAAACAGTGATAAGGACCATTAAGCGAACCTTTCCACTGTTCTAAGGCGTATCAAAGAATGAGGCCTCGAGGACAATGATAAATGCGTATTTTGCACAAATGAGCTTCCATTCCTGGGTCACAAAGTCGCGGCCGATTCCATCATTCCACAACCAGAGAACGTCGCATCAGTCAAAAAGCCGGCAG
>NC_051158.1:106158667-106186064 GCF_013339745.2 Dermacentor silvarum | reverse complement strand
AATATATTCAACAATCTTGTCTAAATGCATCGTCACGCATGCGCCACGCAGAACTTCGTGGTGACGCTGAAAGATTGCCCAGCGTCTCCGGAGGGATGCACCCTGCTGCTTCTTCGCCACGTAGATGATGCTGTAGATGTAGCGTCCATGTGTGGCACATGAGGAAGTTGCTAAGTATGAGTGAGCACACGTCTACAGACATAAACTTATTTATATAGAAACGCTGCGAGGCGAGAAGGTGGCAAAGGCTTCCCACGCTGCTCGACGAGTGTCCAGCCCTGATCTCGTCAAAAACCTCCGAGCCCCCGCCAGAGGCAGTGGCAACAGTCACGGACGCCACGCGCGTTAGGTGCGAACGCGGGCAAAACGTGGATGGCGTCCACAACACTTCTGCGCGTTCTTACTACAATGCTACTACAATGCGTTTGTGTGGTGGCAATACCCGGTGACACTACATTGTTTAAATAAGTTGACAATCATTCTGATACGGGTTGCACTGGAAATTTTCTTTGCCGTGATAACTCCTGTCACGAGCAGTTCCTCTCAAATTAACTTTACTCAGTCACTATTACCAATGATAAATTATGCCCTCTTCTTTTTTTTCTCATGCAACCTTGCCCGTACGTAGCCTACAATGAGCAGTGGAGTGTGGAAACCTCCGAGATAAGTTTCTGTTGATAAATACACATTTCGGTTGTTGTTCCTCAGTGTCTTTCCGCCTGGCTTTCTTTCTGATTTTTGCATGTTCATGTAACAATGTACCGATGTTAAGTTTTCTTGGTCTGCTTTCTAAAGACGAGCTCTGTTTTCATGTAGCGTCATCCGTGTCGTTGAGAATTTGAATGAAGCTTTTTAGACAACGTTTATACGATCACGTTGGTTTGCCAGAAAAGCAACCACTCGGGAACACTGTCGCCAGCCTGGAGATGCTCCTAACGTATCACTTGAGTCGATTTCGACGCGAAAAAAGCTATTTATCCAGTTGTATTCTTGAAAATTCCAGGATTATATACTCTACCTTAAGGTGTACCCAACTGTACCGTTCATATATATCTTAGTTTTAAACGGCAGCTGTTTTTTGACTTCATAGCTCGCCGGCCGGCAACTTCCGGCAAGACGCATAGTGCAACATGTACCAGAAATCTTTAGGCTTCCGTAACGATGCATTCTGGGAACCGTGAAGTGTGATTCGCTGTAAAAAAAATCACAGCATATCCACGAAGTGAATGATGATGAGTGGGCGAAGCACCAGGGGATCATTCGGGTAAACCAGAGCTACGGACGAGAGATAAAGAGAGCGCGTGTCGGGAACGAGAGAGAAAATTACACCATCTTCCCGTAGGGGAACCCTGAGTAGTATGCGAAGCAGCCATGGGGTCGACGCAAGGTAGTTTTATCAGCTGTATAAACTTGGACATGCAGCAGCACCAGCAACGCGCAGAACTGTTGTCGACGGCGTCTGCGTTTTGCCCACGTTCGCACCGAACGAGCGCAAAGTGGAACCGGAACCGTAAGTGGAACCGGAAGTGGAAGCGGAACCGGAACGCCATCTAGTGAACACTTCATAAAACTACAGGCGGCTACATACTACTACTACTACTACAGAGGAGGGAACGACCCACACCCTAAGGAGCTTCGCCCCTAAAAGAACGCTAGAATGTGTGGCTCCTAGGGCGCTATAACGTAAAATGATTCCAAGTTGGTTTGATTCCAAACTCCTGACGTCAAAATGACGCCGCAGAACATGCGTATGGGGGCGGGACACGACGACGTTTTTCAAACAGGCCAATCAGCAGCCTCCATCTTTGCCGGAAGCACGCTTTGCTTGTTTTTTACTCCTAAAGGGGCCGTATAGCAAGTTCATGTTAGATGTAAACGCCTAATAAATAGATCATTGTTTTTCGCTGACATTAAAACTGTTTTGTAATGTTTTGACGCGCAAGTGGTAGACGTGTATTGCCAATTATTAGCAAGTATTCGCATTTTTTGAGCCGTAGTCACACACGCGTCGATTCCGCATCCGAGCCAGTCCGAGCCATTTTGCTGTGCACAGGTAAGATGGCGGCTACGTAGAAGCACCTGATCAGTGCGTGTCCCGCATTTAGTGTACCTTTGCACGTAACGCTGCACGATTAGATGAGTCTCGGCCTCCGTGGTGTGCTTTCGCCCGAGAAGAATTTCGGAAGCTGTGAACATCATGGAAACCGTGAAAGCGAAGCGCAAGGTGAGTAAACAACATCGACCTCTTGTGCCTAATGCCTAGACAGTCGCATCTGAACATCTGCGGTGGTCGCGGGATGCTCACATTTGCTTTTATTCGCACAGGATAGCCAAGAATCGATGAAGGTTGGAAAGCAGCACGATGTACTGCAGCAGATACTGGTAAGCAAACTTTTTCATTTCACAACGATCTGAACTGTCTGTCTCCGGGTGTGGGTGAAGTGCGCAGTGATAAAGCCCCCCTACATGTTGGAAGTGGACTTAACCGGGGAAAACGATCTGTTATTTTGTTTGTTTGTGAAGTTTATTACGTTTCAGAAAAACAGTGATTATGTTGTGATAATGTTACAAAACATTGAGTAAGTGTAACCACTATTTTTTAACGGCATGGTGACATGATATGTGAAACGATACGACTTGTTGCTTGTATTAATTTGCTGCGGTCCGGCGAAAATTGAAAGTACGAAAAAATGGCTGCACCTCCAGGACCCCGCGTATCGGCAGCTCAAACCACTCTGCTTGTTGAGTTTATGGAGCAGCACCCGTACTTGGCGAGAGGCGCCACAAGCCTCTCGCCAAGTATGAGTGCTGCGCATAAAAAAGCGTTGTGGAATGAGCTGACGGCCGCGCTCAACGCGCTAGGGCCGGCTGTAAAAACAGCCCGGCGCTGGCGCCAGTATTGGGCGCGAATTGTGCACGACTTAAAAAAACTTGCCGCGCAAGTTGGGTCGGAGAGGAGGTGAGCCTGCAGCTTTCAACATACTTTGGAACGTAAGCTCACTGTGTTCATGTTTTTGCAGGAAAACAGGAGGAGGCAGGTTGGGCGGGCTGGAGGGCCGTGTGTTGGACGTCTTGAGCCGCACCGGCCCAGGCTACGCGCCGGTCGATTTTTTTCCTGATGACGCCGAGGTGCGTAGTGTTTTGTGTTGCTATGTGGACCGGTTTGGGGAAGTTGCACTGTTCAGAGCTGATGAATGTTTTACTGCTTTGTGTTTATGTCTGTTTTCTTGCAATTAAGAACACATGCCAGCACATGATATCCATACTTTGCAGAAATGAAAATCTGGCCCCCCCTAGAATAACATAAGAAACCAATGCTGTTCAGAAATGTCCTGTGATTGATTATATGGTTCGTTACTCCGTGAAGCATGTGTAGTCACGAGTAATTCAGTTGATGTATCAAGCATATTCTGTACAGAGTGAATAAATTTGAATAGACTTGGCAAACAGTTCATGGAACTGAAGCAACAATAACAGTATTAAAATCATATTCATCAGGTGCAATGCTCACATAGTGTGTCTACTATGCTTTGTTATTGCAGCAGGCAAGCTCCAGCGAGGAAGAGGCCGCTGCCGCCCATGTGCCTCTCCCGACGGCCCCACCCCAAGTATCCGTGGGCACAGAGCCGGGGACGAGCGGCACTGCACGTAAGGCACTTTAACAGCAATTGAAATGCGAAGCCTTCAGAAGAAAGCACTGCCTGTTGTGAACTTTTAAACAGAAAAAAATTTATTTCACATAGTCACCTACAAAGAAACACAGCTAGTCCCTGCCATAATCTGACTGTGCAAGACGAAACTATATTCTGTTTGACTAATCATACCACTTGTAATGCAGCTTCTGTAGCGTTCAAGTTGTCGTGTAGAAATTAATATTGGTGCAGCATATTGTAGTGCTGTGGTGTCGCTTTATTTATTTATCCAACTGTAAGGTTTATATTGCCTACAGCTTGTTGCCGGGAATAGTTTCCTATGTTTCTACCTATGAACCAGTGAATGTTCAACATAGAAGGGCACAACAAATTTGTTATCCTCTTTGCCCATTTAATTTTTAAGGACCACCACCTCGGCAGCAGCCCCAAAGACCACCTCGGCTGCAGCCCCTAAGACCACCTCGGCAGCAGCAGCTGCTAGAGGATGCGGCCTGCAGGGCAGCAGAGGAATGCGCGAGGCAGAGGCAGCTGGCGGAGGCTGCAAACGTGGAGGCTGTCGCCTTCCACCAGATGCTTCTTGAGCAACACAGACAGGTACGTACAACTCGCCCAGGTTGCAATTTTTTTAAGAGGGCATCTGTATTCACTGGGCTGAAGTGTTCATTGGTTTGTTTACTTATGTATCCTCTGTGAGATGCTTTCTCATTCTGTTACTTCGCAAATTACAAAGCATTTCCGTGGTTGCATGTACCGGCACAGCATGCTCATCTTTTGCAGGTAAATTCAGCTTATCACCGACATTGCTTTCTTAGTGACAAAGGTGGCTTGGTAGCATTTTCTGTCTTTGAACATGCTTATAACATAACAGATCATATACAGTTTGCACTTCAACTTCTCACGTCATATGCATACGTTCTCACTGCCCTCTAGAGTAATCGTGCTGAAAGTGTAACCCTTGCAAACACTGATGAAACGAACAATTTAATTTCGTTTCCTCTAGCTGCAGTAAGTGCATTTTTTTCGCAGCATCATCAACAACTGGTGGAGGAGCAGAGGGCCTCTCGCGTGGTGCAGCAGCAGTTGGTGGTGGAGACGAGGGGTTTGCGGGAGGCGACTGCCCTCGTCGCAGCCACCTTACGCCAGCTCGTGGCTGCCCTCGCCCGTGGCCTCCGCGAGCCGCCTCAGCCGTAGTTATATATATGTTGTTCATTATGTCATTTGTTTATTATTTAATGTTTCATAATGCATAATTTATTGCAAGTTTTTTCTTATGTTTAGTTCCACTTGCTGAGCAAGTTTGTCTCAGTGAGTGAACTGTATGTCTAATGTTTCATCTTTTTGGTTAGGTGTGTGCTTTCGTTTTGTTGTTTATGAGCTATTTATGTATTCATTGCTTTTCAAGGAACATGTTGACTAAGTAGTCACTTTTATTTTAGCCACAACAGTGTTTCACACACAAATGCTGTGATAACAGGTATTGAAATCCACTGTTATGATTTTCACACTATATTTATGTTGTTTCCAATCTTATTTGCCCTATGGAACCCACAAGTGGCCATATTATTTATTTTAGCAACACGTGCGTGTTACTTGCAATAGTTATTGTGATATATCAGGTTTCCATATCGGTGATAGCAATGCAATCTAGTCCCCATTGATGTTGACAATTTTTTATACACCCAATGTAGCCATTATTTTACTACATTCACTGCCAGGCTGTTCTTGTTGGCCTTGTTATATGTCAGATTATCGAAGTGCACGGTATTTTTTCACGTTTGTCATTCCTTAAAGGCGCCGGACTGCACTTTCACACGGGTGGCCCTATTGTGGCAGTATTTATTGCATATAGCATATATTTTGTGCTACAAACATGGATGCATAACAGGCAAGTCTTGCAACACCTTTTTGTGCTGTGAAGTTGCTAGGTGAACGCAAATGATCGTGGATGAGCCCAAAGAAAAACAGTATCAATGACAGACATTTATGTGATTTAATGTGTGCCAGCAGCCTTTCACAATGTATTAGATCCCATTTAGTGGAAACCGTACTGTCACTTTGGCACCGTGAAATCGTACCCTGTGTACATTGATTTGTATCATGATGACTGTTATTCACTTCGAATAAAACATGACACTGAAGATGTGTTGAAATTGTTCGTTTACTGTAGGGATATGAAGGAACGAGTTTCAAGAACATCACTGGCACTTGATATCACTTTTTACAAATATATGTACAGTTTACAAATGAATGTACATCCAAGGGAGCATCATGTGCTTGACATGCCAGGCGATCTGTGTCAGCATGACTTGGCCTGTTGAAAAAGGAACTGTGCGGAAGCTGTGTGGCAAAGCTGTGTGGGGCCTGCAAGGTGTGCAAGAACAGTACATATGATGGAGCGAAAAGTGTGCTTTGCTGCGGCCCAAGCAGGAAGCGAGGAGACGAAGTCCAATATCCTCCCATGCACAGTGCAGACGGCGGTGACAGTGGCGGTGATGCCAGTAGATAAATGCATCAAGACGACAGTAGCAACAGCAGCAGCAGCAATTCAACTAGCAAACTCCTGCTGCCCAGAGAAGTGGCTACGACATTCTGCTAATGACCACAACGTTGTCTATCCACAGCTACTAAGTAGTGTCACAGTGGAATGATGCAATAATCTCCAGTTGTGACAGCTCATTGGTACACGCTATGTGAAAGCAATGGTGGTAATTTAGCAGATTCTATAAAAAAACACCACGCTATCCACTCATGCCAATACGCCTTCACGTTGGTTCCTTCTCTTTATTAGGCATATGTGCCTGACACTGCAGGCACGTTTACTGCTGCTGTCGGTGCTGCTGCCGACGCAGCCGCCTTCGCACCCTTCGCAGGTAGTGCTGGTGCTGCTGTCGTGTGGTTCCGAATAATGTAATTACATTGTCACGGGCAGCACATCCTTTCAGGTACATTATGCGTGCTGCCCTCACTCGGGGAACTACAAGTGGGAGGGGGCCACCGTTTGCATCGTCACTGCTGCTGTTGCTGCTGTCATCATCATCAACCTCATCAAACGCACTGTCACCTTCATCAAGACACAAATTGTGCAACACTGCACACGCTGCAACGATGTTTGCTGCGCGGTCTGGTTCATAGTGGAGGGCACGGTACCTCTGAAGGCAGCGGAAGCGGCTCTTCAGAAGTCCAATGCAGCGTTCCACTACGGACCGCATGGAAGCGTGTGCAGTGTTGTACCTGCCTTCTGCAGTGTGAGTGGGAGGATGGCCTGGGACCGGAGTCAGGAGCCATGGTTCCAGGGGGTAGCCGCTGTCACCTGCACGAGCATAAAAATGGTATCAAATCAAATGCGCATGGTTGAGCTAGTGAAGCATGAGTCATGTTACATACACCTACTACACAGAGGCTGTAATAAAATAATGTACAGGCTGAGCACTTGATGCTGCTGTGATCAGCACAGATAACAATAGCTGGTGGTAAATAGTAAACTTCATATTATTAGCATCCAGCAAGGTGGCCGTTTGGCCGAGTTGTCTGTATTCTCGAATTAATGTCAGTGTAAAAAATAATGGGGCAAGACAAACGTTCTTTGTTTCGTAATGTACACTAATTTACATTAGCTTGCAATACAGCAGTTAAATGTCATTTTGCTGCAAGCAGATACTCAAAAAAATTTACCAGCCCGCCTATGTAACCTATACTTAACACGCCACTATAATATAAACGGTTAGGGCTTCCAACATATACTCTTACGGCGGGAGTACACTTTATTGTGTGCTGCTAGGCAACTGTATGAATTTTCCCCTCTGCTCACCGAGGAGGTGCTCGCCGGCCTTGGCAATGTGTCCCTCCTGGAAACGACGACGCAACCACGTCGTTCTCCATATGTGTGCGTCGTGATCCGACCCCGGTCGCAGAGCGTCGACGGCCAGAATCCGCATGCCTGCGTCGCAAATCTGACGAAAGCGTGCACAGCATCAGCCACGCGTTGCTATGAAAGGCAAATTAGACAAACATGACGATACTTACGAACATGCTGTTAAGGGCATAGAAGCCTTTGCGGCACATGTATGCCGCCTTGTTGTCGCCCTTCGGTGCGATGATGGCAATAAGGCTGCCGTCCACGCAGCCGATGACGCCGGGAATGCCGCCGCGTCGAAGGAACCCTTCTTTCACGGCCGCCTTTTCCTCCGACGTCCTCGGGAAGTGGACCCACTTGTTCCGAGTCCCGGCGTGGACGATTGCCTCCGCCACGCGTCGCACGCACTTGCTGACCGCAGGCTGCGTCACGCCAATCGTCTCCTCGCTCCCAACGGACCCCTGAAAGCTGCCCGTCGCGAAGAAACGCAACGCGCACAACACTTGTCGCTCCACCGACAGCGCTGTTGATCGCACGCCTCCGAGCTCCTCCGCCACTTCGTCGCACAGCCACCGCACAGTTTCCTTCCTCAGACGAAAGTGCTGCCGAAACACGTCGTCTGGCATGTCAAACGCGTCCTCGGCCTCCCTCCTTCCGCGCCTCCGCCCGAGCTGACGAGCCGCCGCCGCCAGCAGCAGCAAGAACGCCGCCATTTTTGATTCCAAACGGAACGGGTCACTCGCCGGTGATTCCGCGATGTTTCCTGTTTTGATCGGCATAATTTAGCATAAGTAGTGCGTAAACGTCACTATGACGTGTCAGTTTTTGCGGTTTCGTGACGTCGCTTGACGCACCGGCGAGGTGGGCGCGGCCTCGGAAATATGAGCCAATCAGTGAGCGGCGATCGTGGATTTGGAATCAAAACAGTTTGGAATCATTTTACGTTATAGCGCCCCTACTCTGCTTCCAGTCCAGTTGGAAGGGCCGGCTGAAGTTAAGGCAATGCACACTAAAGAAATGTAAAAAAAATGCCAGCACGGCCAACCACGAGTCATCTCATTTAATGTTGAACGATAGTTCACATGCCAGGTGAAATATTTTGAACATTGCCTACCCTCATGTGCGCGTTTTAGCACACGACCACACTACACATTCTAGCCCGATCCCTTAAGGTGCATCGCATGACGGAGAAACATGGACACTTCTTGTGTCGCAGGTACAGCGAAAACGCGTTTCTTCTTGATATTTTGATGTTCGATGGCGCCAATATGGGATATTGAATACTTGAACTCTTGCACTACGTTGCTTATTTGTAGTGACACATTCTTGGAGAGTGAGTTGCAGTGAGGTTGTCCATGCTCGATTTATGCTTTCTAAGTTGACTTCCTCGTACTACTGGCAGTATTCACCATTTTGACGACGAGTTTGAATGCTAGTTTTTCTCCGTGGACCTCAAATATGCTTTTGATCTGTAAATAGAAAGTGCAGTGCTTTAACAAAAAAGACACTAAACAGAAGCAGCCACGCTGCGCAACCAAATTTCTGCGAAATATATTAAAGCGTTAGCATCCTTAGGGTACTTCACGCCCTTTCTATCTATCTATCTATCTATCTATCTATCTATCTATCTATCTATCTATCTATCTATCTATCTATCTATCTATCTATCTATCTATCTATCTATCTATCTATCTATCCATCCAACTATCTATGTTGGCCTCAAACGGTATCAAACTTTTAGTCAGCTGCACTCATAATACAGTGGGTATGTGCCACTCTTCAATGAATGTCGCCTCAACTTTGGTCACTGAGTGTGCCGCTGAGTATGCGCCCCGGCGCGCCACATTTGTCACGGAGGCCACGCGTTCTGGCGCATAGGTTCTGCGGCATTTTTTCCTGCTCATTTTACCACCGCATTTACAATAAACTTTATAGCTAAATTATGCTTTTAGAGAGCTTGAGTCCTTCATGAATGTAAAGCAGTGTTCTTACAGTGCATCATTTTTACTGCGAAGCATCATTATAACAGTACCTTTGCTTCCTGGTTCATCGAGCCACATGATGTGGTTTCATTATGGCAAAAAAATAATGCCACCCAGAGCAAATCTACTCTCCACCATCAAGCAATAAATCAAGGCAGACAGCTTAAAATTTGAATGTATGAGGTCTTTAAATTTTAGTGTTTACAGGATTCTCAAAAATTGCCTGTGGCATAGAGCAAGAATGGATGCATACAGCTCGATTACTTCAAGAGCAGGATATTACTTGTAGAAGAAATCACAATTCATACTTCGATTATACACCAACACTTCCATTATCATCCTTTTAAATAATTCAATGCATTGATTAAGAATAATATTGCGTGCCATTTTATTCCACATTGTGCACTTCACGAATTTTAGCCCGTGCTTTCTCAACCTAAACCAATTCGGAAAGTTAGAAGCTAAGAAACTAGCATAATTTTTAGATAATCACGTTCGAATAAACACCTTAGAAACTACGGTGAAAATGCAGTAGCACATGATATAAAAATAATCTATGCAGAGAACCTCGAACATATACGAAATGCAAACGTATTCTCTCAGAAATTTTAAGAATGCTCATCTCAAAACTGGTGTCATCTTTGAAATCTTCAGAAGTGGATGTGCCTTGTAAACTCACCGACTACAATTCACCAATTGTAAGATGTGATCATGCTATTCAACCTATTCTTTCATTCCAGCTTGTTCTATTTCGGCTAAAGCATTCATGAGCAGCCGGGTGTTGTCACTGAATGCTCTGGCCTACTTATAGTAGAATATTGACCAAAACAAAGAAGCTCGAGAACAAGTTAAGGACCGCACAAAGAGCGATGGAACGAAAAATCTTAGGACTAACGTTAAGAGACAGGAAGAGAGCGGTGTGGATCAGAGAACAAACGGGGATAGCCGATATTCTAGTTGACATTAAGCGGAAGAAATGGAGCTGGGCAGGCCATGTAATTCGTAGGATGGATAACCGGTGTACCATTAGGGTTACAGAATGGATACCAAAAGAGGGAAGCGCAATCGAGGTCAGCAGAAAACCAGATGGGTTGATGAAGTTAGGAAATTTGCAGGTGCAAGTTGGAATACGCTAGCGCAAGACAGGGGTAATTGGAGATCGCAGGGAGAGGCCTTCGTCCTGCAGTGGACATAAAAAATAGGCTGATGATGATGATTGACCAAAAAGTAGTCTCAGGGTGTGTACCTGTGCGTTAGCGAGTAAATGAATATAAATTTGCGCATACAAAGCCGGCTTATCAACAGCTCTAAACATAATGACATTTTAATAGAATAGCGCATGATAATCGACACCTCTGATATTTTCCTACACATGTTATATTTGGTATACCTAATTCTTATACCATTGAGTATGCGCGAGTAGATTGGTGCCGATTCTTGGCCATAATTGCTCCAGATCGGGTAGGTTGCCGCAATACTGCTATCATCACCAACGTTATCGTCATGCTTCTATCGTCACACACACGCTTTCGCTCCTTACACAAACATTTCATCCATTTGATAATTCCGGAAACGATGCGGTAAAGCCACCTACCTATTTCTGTTTCCGGGGGACTGAACAGCAGACAATATTTCTTCTATTTCCACATTTTTTAGTCGCATGACCTGCAAGGACTGGCCCTTCTGTGTGTGACCTCTCAGCTAAAGAAAGTCAATGGGTCCAATTGAAAAAGTGCCAATTGCCACCAATTCGTTTTCATGCTATTGGAATTTCGCCACCAGTTGAAGTGCATCAATAACATCGAATTAGTAAACCAGTTGGTAAACCAATTAAAGCTAACTGATCCAACAGAAGAAGTTGACTGGTATCGAACTGGTTAACCAGTTGAATACATATGGCCAACCCTTTGAAGCTAATGGGTGCCGAGCTGGCCATCCAGTTGAAGCTTAGTGGTGCCCAACTGGTCCACCAGATAAAGTAGACGGGTATCAATCTGTTTAAGAAGTTCAACACCTCCAGTCATTCAAATAAAGCTAACTGTTGCCCAATTGGTCGACCAGTTCAACTAACATGGTCATCCAATTAAAAATAAATGTAGCTCAACTGATCAACCAGTTCAAGTAAACTCGTGTCCAACACTTTAACCAGTTGAACACACATGGTCATCCAATTGAAGCTAAATGGTTCCCAACACGTAACGCGTGTCTAAGTACACACACATGAAATAAAATCCATACAAAGGAGGTACTTGTTGCTTACGATAATTTATTACATTAAAAGTATTGTGATGCGACAGCAAGTAGATGGAATGCAAGGCATTGTTTATTAAGACTATTTATAGATGGAATAAATGTGGTCGGGATGGTAGGATACTAATAATTGTGCGCCACATCCCGTTGACATTCGCCTTCGACTCCTCGAAGGAAATGACTCGTACCATCTAACGTACCAGCTGGAAGAGCACAGTCTTGGCGCTGGCTGATTACACAAGAAGGGGGTGGAAAAGTAGCATTGTTGACATTGTTCACAACAGCTTGCAGCAACTTTCGGAACAACTGCCTCTTTGTCTGGCTTTTGGCATGCGTATCCCATCATGCGTATCAATCTTGCTACTTGCTTGAACGACTACAATCAATGGCATATATTTATTGCACATCCACCAGGAGGTGAGTCCTCTTCCAGTAAACTGAATTAGTTTTGAAGTAAAAAATTAAATTTGTTGTAAACATTGAATATTCAGTTTTTGCACTTAACCATTCATTTACTCGAATGGATAAGGCCATGTTTATGTGATTGTGCATTGATATGTTTACACAAAATATCCAGAAAAAATGACGAAATTGCACAAGTTGTAAAGTTTGCTTCTGGCATTGGGTGTATTTTCACGTAGGTATTTGCTCTTCAGGATACAGAAGTTGAAGCTTCTGGGAGCGCAACTGTGGGTTACACATAAACCTGTAGAGCTAGCTGCATTTTGCGGTGTACCATATTTAAGCAGAAAATTAGCTGGCAATGCGCCAACCAGCTAGCTATGCAAATTGTTCGAGATAGCATGCACCCTATAATAAATTCCAAAACATCAAGCGGAAATCCTAACGAATTCAAATGGTGTAAGACTGCAGCTCTTGAAGCACCCTAGTAATAGTAAATTCCACTGGCGGATCTGGAGCAAGTTTTTTTGCTCCGCGGCCGAGAATTTGAATTCCACTGGCGGATCCAGAGCAAGATCTCATGTTCCACTGGGCGATTTGGGGCAACTTGCTCCGCGACGGAGCGCTCCGCGTTGATCCGTCTTATAGAGCCGGATTTCGCCGGAACTCCAGCGACTAGGCGCCGTCACTTCCGGAACAATCGGGTACGTCGGTTGCTTGCAGCGCTTTTTTAAGCGCTGTCTGGTAACCCTGTGGCGTTGTTTACAGTTCTGAAATGGCGTCGTTCGACCCTGCCGGATTGCTCGTTGCTTTGAGCGACAGCGACAGTTCGCACAGTTCCTCTTCAGAAAGCAGCAGCAGCAGCGATGAGGATGAGTCGTACGTACTGTACGAAATTTTATTTAATGAAATGTTTGCAGAGCCTCCGCACAAACGCCCCAAAATCGTCGGCTACGTCGAAGAAGACGCGAAGTGCAGTTGCCGCTGTGCCTAGAACCCCCAACGTGGTCTAATGCGAGATTGGCAACATGGGTAACCGGATGCGTGCGACAACTTCCGCTGCAATCCCTGCCGGAGCGTGTTTATTTTTCACTGGTCGATCGGGGTCGGGTCGCTCCGCGGCGGATTTTCTTGCTCCGTCGTGGATTCGGCACACCGCTTCAGATCCGCCAGTGGAATTCACTATAAGATTTTCAATTCAGAATGCGCATGCTTCGATCAATTGGCCGGAACGAAGTCAAGAACTACTTAAACGGTTCGATGGATCTGCAATTCCAAACTGAGCTAAAGGCACTTCTAATTAGGCTGCCATGTAAGTAAGAAACGTTCCCCTAGCGAAAATTTTAAGACAAAAACTAATAGTCTACGAGGTTGTTGACAGCAATGCAGTTTATTAGGTATATTAGTGTATTAGTCTAATAGACATATTGGTGCATTGGTCTGCCTGTTGGTGTATTTGTATAGTAGGCCTATTAGTGAATTAGACTAGTAGGTCTATTAGTGTGTTAATTTAATAGCTCTATTGGTGCGAAAGCAAACGTTGCAATGTACCAGATACGAAGCGAAAGAGCTATAATTTCTAAAATTGCTAGAAGCATTTATTAGCACAGCATGTATTTTTGAGATACCTCTTTCGAGATCTTTGTCAGGTCAGCAGTGTTGATTGCCAGAGCTTTTAGTCCACTTCGACCAGAGGACGTCCTTTTGAGGAAGTGGTTAAAAGAACGTGGACAGAAAAATACACACATATAGAAACATTTAAAAGCGGGGTGCTAGTTCTTGCACTAAAAGTTTACGCTGGCAATATTTGCTTCTAAATTGGAATAATGTGGCTGCGAAATTACCAAACTAACTTTAGGACGAAGTGTGATATGCTGGCTGAAAATGGTTATCATAATTCAAAATGACACCACCTGACACGACATAACAATAATAGAGCACACAAAGTCAGCAGAAGATGTTCTGTGTGTTTACATCGGAACTGTAGGCAGACGCAGAACAGCTCTAGGCAGAAATCTTGCACAGCATTGTCGGAAACAGGCGTCATTGCTGCAAGGCGCGTAATAATCGGTGCGATGACACTGTGCTGAAGTACATCCACCGTTGGTATGAAAAACTGTCAGCCCTTCCACTGGGGTGGAGATGGAAGACCAGCGAAGCTGTACTACGGTGGGAATTGTGTATTTCCAATTATGACTATCAAGATGTGATGGAGCAATTGGTTATTTGAATTATTAAAGAATAAAAAATATATATGATTCGGTTTTTTGCATTTATTTAGTTACCACAGGGACCATGGCCTTATGCTCACTACGGTACACCACCATATGGTGTACGGTAAAAGTTGGCACGTTCTTCATAAACACGTCATCAACGCCGCGCGCGTTCGGTGCGAACGTGGTCAAAACGCCGCCGTCGTCGAATACAGTTCTGCGCGTTGTTTCTGTGACCGCACATAACCGCTAGCGAAACGCTGGCGTGAGTAAGCGCGCCAGCAGCAGCGGGCGAAAGTTCATGCGGTCTACCGCTTCAACGGAAACTGTGCGGCGAAAGCACAGCGCATACAAAGGTAGGAACCGTGTTGCAGATCGCTTTCAAAATACGGTGCGCGCGACCGCCCGTCTCTGCGCAAAGTACAAGTTGCTCGCAGAGCACAAGCGGCAACCCCTCCCCCCGCGCTGCCTTCCCGCTGCCCTCCTTTCCCGTGGGAGATTGAGTCGCCAGTTCCCCGTCCCTCGTTGCGTTGTTCCTCCTGTGGACGGCACGCGGCCGGACCATGGCGAGTCGTAAGGGCAACTGATAAGAGCGCTAGCTCGATGTCTACGTGACAGAACGGCTAAACGCCGTTGTCGACGCTGTTAGGGGAGAGGCGGGCGAGAGCTCAGAGAGAGTCGGCGGCAGAGACCGGCAGGGATGCGCGCAAGCGCCGCAGTGGGAGAGCGGGCACGCACACGCACAGTCTAGGGTGCCTCGATGCCCTCCTCGCCCACCGCTCCCCTTCCACTGAGAAGTCGCGTTTGCTCTCCGCCGTGCATTCGCTCCCCGTGAAAGCGCGCGTCCCTCGCCCTCGCGCGCTTTCACTCACACATACAGCATACGGCCAATGAAAGTGTTTTTCTACATCCGGACGCAACCATCGAAGAGCGAGACCTTAACAGCTTCGCTGTAAAAAAAGAAGCAACTTTATGCTGTACTATAGAAGCCTAAATAGGTAGAATAATTACCTCCAAATGGTAGAATCGGCGCAGGGAAAAACACTGCGCATCGATGCGTGCTGATGGATCCACAAAGCACAGTGGTAAAACAATTACCTTTCCCCTACCGGGAACAGCGGTGCACGCGAATCTTGTCCAACCATAAGGGAGTGGTTGGTTAGCTTTTTAGCGACAGAACCAACCTGACGCGGCGTCCCCATCTGACCACCGGTCCTGAAATGACGGGAAACGGCGGGCCCGAGGCCAGTGAACAGGCGATCCCGCCATTTCCCTCTTCAGGAGGGAAGGGACAGCAGTGATTTTATGGGGGTATGGCGTGATGGCGCGCGCCAGCTGCGGGCGCCGTGCCAGACCCGTCAAGCATGTGGAGCCTCTATTCCAGGCATGTTCGTTCGCCGAGAGTGCACTGAAGAGTGTGCACATGTTACGGGTGCGCGCCATGCGCTGCGTCTCCTTCTTCACATATGATATAATCCCACTTTTAAGGCAGCTATAAAGGAGATTTATTGAGCTTAGTAGCGACAGCCGATGCAATGAGCACGGTGCCCTAGGTCGAGCCTCTGTTGCGCGCTTGATGCTGCCGATGCTGCTGACTGCGCCGACGTTCGTTATCTTCCTGACAATGGCCCTGCGCAAATAAAAGAGCCGTCCTGGCGACTTAGTTTTTTAGAAGGACAGTAGAATGACATGACTTGAAATGCTAAACGTGAACGACTTCGCGGTTACGACGTCGCATGACAGACGGCGGCGTGAGCGGCTCAACTAGGTAATTAACGGGTCAGGTTCTCTCGAGAACGCGGTATGGCCCGTCGTACTTCGGAAGCAGTTTTGAAGCGCGCACAAGCGTGCGGTGTGGCACTAACAACCAAACGAGGGCACCCGGGAGAAAAATGGGAGTCGAGTTCTGGGCGTCGTGAACGGCTTTTTGACGGTTCTGGTGGTCCGAGGTTAAACGGCGGGCCAGCTGGCGACATTCTTCGGTGTGTCTAGGAACCCTAGCCATAATACGATCTGGCGACAGAATGAACGGCTGCGAAAGATGTTTGGTTGTTTTATATATGGCGTTGCATGCACAACAACTTTGAAGGGAACGAATAGACACGCCCCCATAGATATACAAGTTTTTTTGTCTTGTTCTGTTCAAGGACAGATGTTTAAAGAAATCTTAAAATGCAGGATGCATGGGCTTAGAAAACAAAAATGCGGCTAGCAGACGACGAACAAGTGCATTCATGACGTCATGCGCGCGGTGGAACAATTATTTCGCGGAAGGCGTGATGCGCATGCGCAATGTTTCCAGTGATGACCGTAACGGGGCGCTGACAGTGCCGTCGGCCACGCGCTCGCGTGTTCACCCTAACAGTGCTCACCGCTGTACTTCGCGTCGGCTCCGTCGATGAGGCCAATTTTGGGAGGACCATTCGACCCCAGCCCGTCCAAAACGGTACGATCGGTTTCGGCTTGACACCCGGAGCACGTAGAGCCCAAATTTTGGTGAGTCCGCCCATGTTTGCGGATTTTACGCCTGTTTTGCGCCGGACAAAGTGGCGAGCCAGCTAGGCCTAACCGGCCAGCTAGGCGTAGCGACGGCTTCGGCCGCATCGGACCGCCCCGGTGGCCCCGCTTCGTGCGAAATGTCGGCGTCGGGTCACTCAGCCATGGATACGAGTCCGGCCCGGGACCAGCAGCCCACTTTGGACCGCAGCTCGGGACGCATGGTGGTTGCCGTCCCCGGAACGCCGATCGACGAGACCCCAGAAAACATCGCCGGTTGGGTGGTCGCCACTCAGCGAGGCAAGAAGGCCACTCTGAACAACGCCGAGACTCCGCAGCAAGTTTCGGCACCCCAGCCCGGTAAGAAGGCAGCCCAGCCAACCCGGGCCCAGATTATCAAGAAAGTCAACGCGAACTTCGCGAAGACGGCACGCATGCCTCACGTGCCACGTGGCGAATGCAAGGTGATAGTCAGGCCCCGCGGGGGACTGCTGGTGGGCAAGATTATGATGCCGGAGCTCGTGCAGGCGATTGCGGGTGCGGCGAGAATAAGTCTCGAAGACATACAGAGGGACACGATCTGTCCAAACGTTGCACAAAACATTATCGTGATCAGCACGCCGGAAGGCGAGAGAGTCAGCCGCTACGCGGCCATCCATGCACTCATGATTGGAAATCAAGCATACAAAGTGTGCGCTTACGCGGCGGCACCCGAAAATACGGTGAAGGGCGTAATCGGAGGCATCCCGCTCAGCGAAACGCCTGAAATGATCCGAGCGAAAGTTGTAAATATCTACAACGGTACGGCGCTCGAAGCGCACCGGATCGGAAACTCGCACGCAGTGATCGTGCTCTTTAAGGGGGACAAAGTCCCGTCCTACGTTAAATACTGCGGCGCGCTAATAAGGTGTCGGCTATACCGCCAACACAAAGAAGTGTGCAGAACATGCGGGCAGGTCGGCCACCGGAGAGACGTGTGCCCCCGACCGACAGTGGTGGTTTGCTTCGCCTGCGGGAAGGCAAACCCCGGCGAAAATCACGAGCAGGATTGCAAACCTCGCTGCAAACTGTGCGGAGGCTCGCATCCCACCGGCACGGGAAACTGTGCGAACAAGTTCAAGACGCCATTCTTGCTTCGGAAGCGCGAACACGAGCGCAAGATGGCGGCGGAAAAGGCGGGAAAGTCTGGCCAGAGCAAGGCCACATTTTCTAGAAAAGACGAATTCCCCGACCTCTCCCGAGCAAACAAGAGGGGCGGCGCAAGAGCCGCAGCAAGAGCCGATGGCGGTCCCCAAGCCGCGGACGATCGGAGAGTCGCGATAGGCGGCGCAGTCCCTCACGTGACGGCCGGAAGTTGTGGTCAGATATCGCCAGAGGCGGAGCCAAGGGCGAAAAAGACGCGAAGGAGCGCCAGCGCTCGCGCACGCCGGCGAGAAAGCCGCAGAACAACTCGCTTGCATCCAAAATGATGCAGCTCGAGTGCACGATTAAGCTGTTGCAGGAGACGGTGAAGCAAGAACAGGAGACTATGAAACAGCAGAAGGAGCTGATTGCAAGATTCACTTCGCAACAGCACGGAAACCAATCAGATACGCCATGGAGTGTGGGAACGGCGCAGCAGACGGCATCGTTCACCCCGCTGGGGACGCCGGTCATACCACCGCCACCACCGTCGCCGCAATCGTTGGAACAAGGCAAGACCTCTTGCCAGAAGAAGGCCCGCCGTAGCTCGGTGATCGAGTCGGACGAGGACGAACACCTGAACATGAACACCGGGGACGACGAGACCTAATCCATCTCATCGATCTCGACACTTCACTCCAGGGACACGGATACCCAAGGCGGCCTTAACTACGGGGCCCGGTTCAAACACATCAACGCGCGCCTAAACAGGCAAGACAAGTGCACAAAAGAGATCTCACAGAAGGTCGACAACGTGGCGTCAGCCATGAAGAATTTCAAAAACGACGTCAAGGCAGACTTTGCAAAGCTCGAAGCCCGAGAGGAGGCCCGCATCAACACGGGCTTCGAGGAAATGAAACATTTCATGGTCCAACTACTGCAGGAGGAGATGGGGAAACTCGGCCACGGCAGCCGCACGTCGCCCGGAGCCTCGCCCAGCCATGGATAAGGCCGCCAACAACGCCAAGCTCAGAGTGTGGCACTGGAACGCCAACGGCCTCCGGTGCCGCAAGGCCCTACTACAACAACAAGTACAATCCATGGCCGCGCCTCCTGACGTGATCATGATTCAAGAGACACATATGGAAGAGACCCCGAAACTCCCGGGTTACCACGTTCACGCATCACCCCCCAGCGCGCGCACCAGCAACACGGGCGCGGCACAGGGAGTCTGCACCTTTGTACGCAAGGGCATCACCCTCATCAAGCTCGACCGCTTCCTCGATGGCAACACGGCCCTGGAGTTGTGCGCGACCGAAGTCGTGGTCGGTAAGAAGACGCAAGAGTCCGTTTGTCTGATGAACGCCTACAGCAACCGGCAGCACCGCAGCCAGCGGTTCCGGACGCTGTTCCAGAAAGCCAGGCGAAAAGCCGTCGACATGCCGATCATCGTGGCGGGTGACTTCAACTCGTCCCACAGGGAACTGGGCTACCCCCGCACGACTGCCAAAGGACGGAGCCTACTGGACGAGGCTGAAGAGGCCGAATTTGAGCTGCTCTCGGACCCGCAGCGGCCGTCACGAATTGGCACTTCAGCAACCAGGGACACCACCCCCGACCTCGCCTTCGTGCACCTCCCGGATGACAGACCGGTGAGCTGGCGCAACACGGGGCTCAACTTGGGAAGTGACCATTACATCATAGAAGTGGAATTGCCGCTGCGGGTCCGGAGCAAGCAGGCCCCGACTCGCAAGCACAAGCTGACGGATTGGAACGCCTTCCGCCGGCAGGAGATTGCGCCCACCATTGAGGACCTCGAAAAGGACGCGCAGCCTGGTAGACGCGGTGGCGCGTGTGAGCACGGAAGTGGAGACGGACGAATCGATCCCCACTATGGACCCTCGACTGGCCCACCTGATCGAGGCACGACAATCACTGCAACGCCGATGGAAGCGCATGCGGCACAACAGAACACTGCGCAAGCGCATCGCCCACCTCGGCCGCGAAATCGAAAAATACAGCACGCAGCTCTACGTGCAGCAGTGGCATGCCATCTGTAACGAAGCCGACGGGCAGCTGCACGCCAGTCGTACGTTGAAGCTGCTCCGCCACTTACGTGACGAGACGCAGAGCAAATCGTTCCAGCAACACAGACTGGCGCAGATCCTGCACGCGGCAATCAAAGAACACGGCGAGGACGAAGTGGGCAAACGCCTCATCGATCAATATCTCCCGGCCACCGCACAAGTCCGCCACCCGGACTACGAAGGCACAGACAACCCCGCGCTCGACGCGGATATAGAAGAATGGGAGGTCCGCCGAGCGGTGCAAGAGCTGAACTGCAAGTCGGCAGCCGGCCCGGACCTGATCCACAATAAGACCCTGCGAAACCTTGGTGACGTGGCCATCACGGCCCTTACGAATTTCTACAACGACTGTTGGCGCTCCGGCACGCTGCCCAAGCAGTGGCGGACCGCCCGAACGATATTGATCCCTAAACCCAACAAGCCGCCCAGCATTGAGAATCTCCGCCCGATCTCCCTGACGTCATGCGCGGGCAAGGTGCTGGAGCACGTGCTAAACAACCGTTGGCAGAGTTACATGGAAGAGGACGACGCGTACCCTGCGGCGATGCTGGGCTTTCGGGCCCGGCTGAGCACGCAGGACGCAATGCTACTGATCCAGCACGACCTGCTCGAGTCCCCCAGCAAGACCGACTGCAGGGCGATCCTAGGCCTCGACCTCAAACGTGCCTTTGACAACGTGCTACACTCCGCAATCCTGGCACAGGTCGAGAGGCTCGGGCTGGGACGGCGAACGTACGATTACATCCGGGCCTTTCTCTCGAATCGGACGGTGTGCCTCCACGTCGGTCACCTGCAGCTGGAGGAGCGAAGGTTGGGCAGCGTCGGCACACCGCAAGGGGCCGTCATCTCCCCCTTTCTTTTTAATATAGTCATGATACCAGTGGCCGAGCGCCTTGCCCGATTGCCGCAGGTCCAGCACACAATATATGCAGATGACATCACATTGTGGATGACGGGAGGCACGACCGGCCACATAGAGGAGTCACTGCAAGAGGCAATCTGGCAGATAGAAGACTGCCTGCGGGGGACAGGCCTCCGATGCTCTCCGCAGAAGTCGGAGCTACTGGTACTGCCACCTCCTGGTCACTGGCGCAAGTCAACGGAGAAGGAGGCGGCCAACATCACGCTGAGGACCGAAGACGGCACCACCATCCCGCACGTCCGAGGAATCAGAGTACTCGGCATGCACTTCGACGCGGGAAACGGCAACCACATCGCTCTGAGCCGACTGCTCACGAAGGTGGGAGTGGCGACCCGCCTGGTCAAGCAGATCTCCACCAAACGACATGGGATGCGAGAGACGAATCTTCTGCAACTGCTGCAGTCGTTCGTGACGAGCCACGTCTCGTACGTTGGCGCGTTCCACGGATGGCTGCGGCACGAGCGGGGGAAAATCAACGCTGCAATAAGGAAGGCCCACAAGACGGCGCTGGGCCTCCTCGCCAGTACGAGCAACGATGCCCTGGCTCGACTAGGAGTCCATAATACCCTGGAGGAGGTGAGCGAGGCCCAGCGCACGACGCAGCTGACTCGCCTCGCAACAACCAAAGCCGGAAGAGCGATCCTACAGAGGGTCGGCCTGCGCCCGCCAAGGGCCGAATCCTATTGGGAGGAAGCCCCGAAGCGGGAGGAGGTGAGCAAGCAAGTAGCAAGGCGCCTGGTGGTCCTGCCGCTCCCGCGCAACGTGCACCCGGACCGCAACAAGGAGCGAAGGGTGGCCAGGGCGAGAGCGCTGGCAGAAACATACGCCGACGACGCAAAGGCGGTGTACGTGGACGCAGCCAAACACCAACGCAAGCCGAAAACGTACGTGGCAGCGGTTCTCCGGGCCACGGACGGGAAAGTACTCAACGCCTGCAGCGTCCGAGCGACGTCTGCGGAGCAAGCGGAGGAAGCCGCCATCGCCCTGGCGCTGAGCGGCATACCGGAGGCGACCACGATCCTGAGCGACTCCCGCACGGCCATCGCCAACTTTGGCCGCGGGAGCGTCGGGACGCCGGCGGCGAGCCTGTTGCCGAGGACCAAGTCAACCACAACCCATCTACGATGGTTCCCGGCTCACGTCGGAGTCATCCCAGGAGGAGCGGCCAACCACAACGAGGAGGCGGACGTCGTCGCGCGTGAGCTCGCGTACCGTGCGGAACCCCCCCCCCCCCGCCCCTCGGAAGCGGACGAGGCTGACTTCCTGGACCCGGACCCGCTACTGGACTACGGAGGAATCCTCGCTTGGTACTGAGAGGGCCGCCGAGCGTTGCCTGGGCCTCACCCGTGACTAGGGCGACGTGAGGGCGTCCTCTTACGACAGCTACAGACTGGAACAGTACTCACGCCGGCCCTAGCCCGGCACGTGTGTCCCGGACTGTTTGAAAGTGCTACGTGCAGTGTGTGTGCGCGAGAACTGGCAACCTTAGCCCACGTGCTGTGGGGGTGTGACGCGTGTGCGGGGGGAACCGTGCGGGACTCTCTGCCACCGGACATGGAACACTACATCAGTTCGCCTGACCATCAGGCGCAACTCCAAGCCATCCAGCGGCTCGACGCGGCCCTGGCCCGGTAAAAGCGAACGGAGGCAACTCCTAGTAGCTAGCGCCGGACCGGTCCGCGCTGAGGTCTAGTGAGATAGGCGGTTGATGAAGCCCTACGTGGCCTGATCCAGCCCTACATGCCGGATTAATGGTAATAAAGTCATTTTCTCTCTCTCTCTCTTAAGGGCTGCAGAAGTAGGCGTCTCCTTCCGCCTTTACAATCACCATATATGTAGAGCAAACGCGCCTTCTTCCGACGCGCGAGAGGCCGTGGGGGAGGGAGGGGGAGGGAAGGGAGGCGACGTTTATCTGCGGCACCAAGTGCCTATTTATATCAGAGGCTCTGGCAACAGTCACCCACGCCGCACGCATTTTGAGCGAACGCGGGCAAAACGCCGACGGCGTCGACAACAGTTCTGCGTGTTGCCGGTGCTGCTGCATGTCCAAGTTTATACAGCTGATAAAGCTAATATCATTACTCCGTATAGCTCTCTACAAATTTGCTATCGCAATGGCACGAGCTCGAATGGCACTCTTGCTCCTGTACAACGACTCGTGGCAGACAGGCACCGTTCCCCAGGAATGGAAATCAAGTCGCCCGATTCCGCTCCTCAAAGCTGGCAAGTCGCCTTTAGACATTTCGTCATACCGTCCGATCGCGCTTGCAAGTTGTGTAGGCAAAGTAATGGAACGTATGGTTCTAACGCGACTGGAGTGGTACCTAGAGCACTATGAAATTTACCCAGACACGTTAACAGGATTCAGGCGCGGCCGTTCGTCTATAGACAACGTTGTCGATTTGGTAACGTATGTCGAATTCCAGAAGGCCTGTAAACGCTTGTCTGCTGCCTTGTTTCTAGACGTTAAAGGAGCTTACGACAACGTCACCCATGAAGCCATCCTTAAAGCGCTAGAAGTAATAGGACTTGGTGGCAAGACATACCTATGGGTTCGCAGCTACCTACATATGCGATCATTCTACGTGCTCACCGGGGATGGCCCGACACCCCAGTATTACAGTAGCCGCGGAGTCCCTCAAGGCGGAGTACTAAACCCGACGCTTTTTAATCTGACCCTTATTGGACTAATCGAGAACCTGCCAAGCACCGTTCGACTCTCTATCTACGCCGACGACATCTGTATCTGGACGTCGGGGGTGACACGGCTTCAGCTTCGCGCTCGGCTTCAGAAGGCGGCTTCATCGACATCATGCTACCTTCGTAAACAAGGACTGGAGGTGACGTGGGAAAAGTGCGCAGTGGTGGCATTTACGCGGAAGCCAATGTCTGCATACGGCATATCAATCAACCGACAAGCGATATCGTTCAGCAAGAGTCACAGGTTCTTGGGAGTTGTGATTGACAGAGATCTGTCCTGGACTCCTCACGTCAACCACGTGAAAAAGCGCCTGATGGCTATTTGTCATCTGTTCAAGTTCCTTGCAGGAAAGAACGGGGGGGTATCCACACAACCCATGTTACAGCTATACAGGGTGTTGTTTGTTGGGTTCCTCCGGTACAGCCTACCTGTTATATCCAACACCTGCAAAACTAACTTGCGTACAATCCAAAGCATTCAGGCGCAAGCTCTTAGGATATGCCTTGGAGTACCACGCAGTGCGTCAACGGCTGAAACTATCGCCATTGCTCAAGATTATTCAATCACAACGCACATCGCCATCGAGACAATGCGTGCACATGTCAGGCACATTGCCTGGACTCCTTGCCACCACCTCGCCGCACTCACCGTGGAAAGACCCCGCACGTCATATAGCACAACTGTCAGTGCATATCGTGCCTCGATTACGTCGGGGTACGCACCTCCGGCCAGGCTGGTGTCTCCTCCATGGTGTTTGTGCCGCCCTGAAGTCCGACTTAGAATTCCAGGACTTCAGAAAAAGTCAGATTTATCATCGTCTGCACTAAAGCAATTGAGCTTACTTCTGTTGTACGAGAGATACAGCAGTCACGTGCACGTCTATACGGACGGATCAACTACATCGACCAGTTCTGGCGGTGCTGTGTTTATACCGACGAGAGGATTAACAATGCGATTCAAGACCTCACATGTCACGACGTCCACGGCTGCAGAGCTCACGGCTCTGCGCAGTGCACTTCAATTTATAGACGCAGAGAGTCCTGGCACATGGGCCGTGTTTTCCGACTCGAGACCGGCTTTACAAAGTATGCAGGCAGTTCTCCGACGTGGAGCTCACGAACAACTAACGTATGAAATTGTCAAACTTCACCACGACGTCAAACAGAAAGGCCACGAAATAATTTTCCAATGGCTACCTGGCCATTGCGGGATCAGTGGAAACGATCTCACTGACAAAGCTGCCCGAGAGTCACATCAAGAACAACACAGCGTTCCCATTCCTCTTTCCAGGACAGACGCTGGAAGGCAGCTTCGTCACCTGGCACGCAAGCTCTCTCTATCAGAGTGGAACACCCCAAACATAAGGCGCACGAGGCTACACGAATTGAACCCTTCGCTCCAACTCCGACCTCCACCCGGGATTCACCGACGTGAGGCATCGCTTCTATACCGGCTGTGGTTGGGAGTGGCTTTCACGAAGGCGTACTGTGCTTTGATTGGAATGACCGAAAGTGCCACGTGCGACGACTGCGGCAGCGAAGAGAACATAGAACATGTATTGTGTCACTGCGTTCGATTTCAGTCGGAAAGACAAACTTTATCGAACGCATTGCGACGACTTGACGATCGACCGTTGTCTGTGCAGGTGCTCCTTGAACACCGTCCCCATCGCTCGTCAGCCCACAAAGCTGTGAAGGCACTGTTGTCTTACTTGAGGACGACTGGCCTATGTGAACGCCTTTGAATTGCTCAGGCCCTCCGCGTGCGTGCGCGAACTCACCGTGTCCTTCCTCCCCCCCCTCCTCTCTCTATCTCATCTTTCTATTCCCTCTTTCCCGTCCCCCAGAGTAGGGTAGCCAACCAGACGCATTTCTGGTTAACATCCCTGCCTTCTCTTTCTCTCCTCCTCCTCCTCCTCCTCCCTGCTATCGCAATTGATGCTTCGCCTTTCAGGTGAAACTGCGACAACTTTTTTTCCTCTTCATGTCAATTAGAATATCGGCTATCCCCGTTTCCTCTCTAATCCACACCGCTACCTTCCTGTCTCTTAACGTGAGGCTTAACATATTTCGTTTGATCACTCTTTGTGCCGTCTTTAACTTATTCTCGAGCGTCTTTGTTAACATTTAGGTTTTTGCCCCATATGTTAGCACTCAATCATTTGTTGAAATTCGCCTTCTTTGTTGGTGAATAGGAAAATGTCATCGGCAAACCGAAGGTTGCTGATATATTAGCCGCTAATCCTTTCTCCTAAGCCTTCCCAGTCTAAGAGCTTGAATACTTCTAAGCATGCAGTGAATAGCATTGAAGAGATTGTGTCTCCTAGCTTGATCCCTGTCTTGATAGGTAACTTTCTACTTTTCTTGTGGAGAACCAAGGTACCTGAGGAATCCTTGTAGATACTTGCCAATAATTACATTCTCGTATGCATCCTGTACTCCTTGGTTCCGTAATGCCTCTATGACTGCTGGTGTCTCCACTGAATCAAATGTATTTTTATAAACTATGAAAGTCATACAGAGAGGTTGATTGTACTCCGTAGATTTCTCAATTACCTGATTGCTGACGTGGATATGGTCCTTCGTAGAATATCCCTTCCTGAAGCCAGCCTGCTATCTTGGTTGGCTCAAGTCAAGTGTTGCCCTGATTCTATTGAAAATTATCTTCGTGAATATTTTATAGAATCCTGAAAGTAATCTAATAGGCTTGTAATTCTTTAACGTCTCCGTTTATATGGATTAGTATAATGCTGGCGTTCTACCAGCTCTCTGGTACATATGTTCCGTAGTATATAGTCCCATGTGTCATTTCATGTTATAAAGACGTGTCTTTGTGTCGCCGGGTGCCTTCTTGTGCGTCTGGCTGACCTGCGCCCACGCAGTTTCCCACAGTGCACTTGAAGTCATGAGGCGTTGCGTATAAAGGGCAGCAAGCTTTCAAGCATGATATTTCCTCCATCTTTGAATAAAGCGACTATTATTTCATCTTCTCCAGCTGCTTTTCCCCTGGTCATGTATGTCTTGCTTCATCGCTAGGTATAGAAGGAACTTCTGTATATATTCAGTGGTCTATATTCAGTGACTCGAAGGCAGCACTGCAGTGTTTACTATCAGCCCTGCGGCGCAGACCGCACGAACAACTGGTATTCGAGATTAGAGAGCTAATCCACACCTTGGCTGAGCAAAGACTGCGTGACATTTCAGTGGCTTCCAAGTCACTGTGGCGTCATGGGCAGCGAGCATGCCGATAACGCTGCTGGGTCGGCTCTTCAATGCGACAAAGAAGAGTCGATACGATTAAGGACAGATGCTGCTAAAAAACTTCGAATGCCTACCCGTGATATAACGTTCCAATACAACCGACTGCAGCACCTAGACCCTTCTCTTCGCCTTCGCATCCCAGCTGGTCTCTGCCGACGCGAAGCTAGCCTGCTTTATTGAATAGGCCAGGAGTAGCCTTTAGGGGGTCTTTTGCTTTCCGAATCGGGTGGGCCGAGAACGCCTCATATGATGACTGTGGTAGCGAGGAGACTCTTGAACACCTTCTCGGTGACTTTCCTCGCTACAATTTACAGAGACGATCGCTCGCAATCGCGATAACGCATTGGACCAAATACCCTTAACAGAGGAAACCATTTTAGAATGCCGCCATCACAAGACATCGCAGCGGAGGGCGACGATAGCTCTCTTGCAGTTTTTAAAGACTACACAATTGGA
>NC_051158.1:106106285-106158567 GCF_013339745.2 Dermacentor silvarum | reverse complement strand
TGGGGGAGGATACAAATGTACTTTCTAGGTGACAATTAAAGTTTAAGTTGTTTTTTAATCTTTTCTTTATTATTTGTTTGTTTTTTGTTTTGTTTTAGCAAAATGGGTTTTAGGCTTTCTGGGGTTATTCAAAAGATATATCGCAACTAAATGTTTTGTATGTGGGTGATCCCTGCAGCCACATCTCACCTTAACAAGGTTCATAGGTTATTCTAAATGTCTGCGTTCTTTATCAGTGAGAAAAACAGACGTCATGCTTGCATGTCAGGAGCTGTGTTTCTTAATTAGTACATTTCCAGAAGCTCACTTTGAAGAGTTGTACATGCCTTTCCCATCTCATGCACATCATAAAAACTGGAGGTATAGCTGCATTCACAACAATGAAAGAATAAATGGCCACCTGTGTACCCATGGGCAGCAAAAGCAAGGTTCACGGATTCTATCATTGATGCACTGATCAATGAATGTAAACCCTGCCACATGTAAAAGGGCTCTGCAAATTATTTCTGTGGCATGTGAACTCTGTGGCATATTTTGTCATGTAGCCACCCTTGAATTGGTTTGCAATATGGCTACAGAAGCCATCAAGCTTGCTGTGTGCTGAAAACCGTCGATTCACATTGGGCCCCTTCTCTACTTTCTTGTGCAAAAATGCACAAATATTAGATTATTTCGTTGTTTATTCTTCTCTGTTGTGATCACCTTGACGTGCATATTGCTGCCCATCTCATTTTTTTTTCACAGTCACTGTGCCACCACATCAGTGGCACTACTGAAATGCCCATCAGCTTCCCGGCAACAAATTCCTTGCTGACACCTCTATTCATTTGAGTGAATGCAGCACTCTTTCAGGACATTAATAACAACATGCCTAATGCTTCAAAAATGAGCTGCAGTGAGGTGCAGCAATGTAGTTCTGCCTAGATTGCAACATATTTGGGGCTAAGCCTGACAGTGACTACATAATAGAGCAGGTTGGTCATCATTCAGCACCTTGCCTATCAAAGCCTCACATCTTAATGGCAGCAGCCCTTGCTGCTTCCACACATGTGGAAAGCTAGCGTGAACACAGTATATAAATCTGCATCTATGCATGCAGCATGCACATTGTCACTGGAGCAGCCTTTTGGTGTGCATTAGCACAATGGAAGCACCACATTAATCCACACTCAATTTTACACTATCTCAAGCTGTGCCATGGAAGATGAGAGATGGCACAATCACTGTATCTGTGATGCGTCATGGCATGTCCTTATAGTTGTCATGCACATGTCATCTTCGACATGATGCCCCTTATGAATGAAGCAACAGCTTAACTACTGCCTTTCAGTATACGTAGCATAGGGACACTAAAGAGCGAAACTAAGTTATCTTAGACTGACTTAGGTTGACTTTTACTGCAGAATATAAAGGCCAAATGGTTTTTTTTTTCTTTTTTAATGTCGTATTGGTGCATCAGTGTGGTAGTATGAAAGATTTCAGTGTGTTCCCTCATATTCAGGATGTGTTAAGACAGGGGAAGTACTTAAACGTTCCTAAGGTTATTTTTTCGCTTCTTTAGAATGAAGTCATTCTTGACCAGATAAACAAGTAGACCCGAGTAGGTCTTGTCAAAATTGAAGACATCACAGTGAGCCTGGTGCTATAGAACTTCACCGAAGCACTACCACTCGTCTTTCAATTTTGTTTCTTCTCGGACTTGCCAAGCTGCCTCTTCTTGTTAACAGGGTCCGTTTTGCTATTGCAGTGCATAATTTACGAATACAGCCTAACTTGGTAGTCCCCTTTAGCACACCTATAATGTAAAGTGTAAAATTGCTGTTACAGTTGAGCCTTATCTGAGGTGAGTACATGGTTATGAAAACAGACACCAGAAACATGAGAATTTTCCTGTGTGCATTGGCATGGGAGATAATGACGATTTGGTTAGAGTGAATGCAATAGCCACTTAATTGGGCTTGCATTTCTTAGGTCTAGTTACAATCACTACCACAAAGTGTATGTTAATTGCAAACACCTACTGCACTTCCTTCAAGCAACTGGTAGCAGGATTCTCACACATAACTTCTACACTGTAAACAGTTTAGAATGTATACATAAGTAGGAACAGCTAATGGTTTGGTGTGGTAATAAACATATGATGAAACAGCACTGAAGACAAACACAAAAGAAGAAACAGATAATGCAGTGACTATAAACTAAAGTTTATTTGAAATGTGTGTGCCATTTCATCAGGTTACCACACGAACTTTCCAGTTGTCATTAGTTTTGCAGATTTTAAGCTGTTTGCAGTGCTAAAGGTGAACACCACACGAAGAAACAACAAGCTTTTTAATAAACTGTAGTTCACATAAAAGGGCATTTAGAAGCCTAGTTGGTGCATATGAAACATGATTTAAGAACCTCCCCCCCCCCAAAAAAAAAGCGTTTTGGGGGTTCAGAGTTGTGACTACATATGTGTCAGATGGCGCAACATTCAGGAAAGAGGCCTTGTGACATATAATTGCCATGGAAGTTTACATTAATTGCCTTTCTGTATGGATAACACTAAAAATACTACTCGATCCTACCAGCAGTGGCCACAATGTAATGAATGTGGGCAAAATGCTAAATAATGCTTGTGTATAATGCACTTTGGCTGCATGTTGGACTCCCAGGAGGTCAAAATGAATCCATTTTCTTCCACCACACCATTTATCACAGCTACATGCATACACGCCTGTTGCTTAGGGACATCAAACCCCATGAATGAAATCTTTTTATGCACAGCATTTGGTCACTTGTATGAGCTGTTATTATTGTGCACAGTGTAATGGATGACTGTGGCTTTTTTTTAATGATGAATTCAAAAGTCTGTAATGACACGTGAGTATGTGTATGTTTCGTGTTATATGATTTGTTGCCAATATAGAAACTTCTAACATGTTTTAATCCAGGCACATTAGCCTCAACCTCACTTCACCAATGCTGCTATATAGTCGCCTAAGACAGGGGGCGGCCTATACTGCAAGCTCACCCTCCGCTAAGTACAAAATAACTTATTAGTCACGGCTAGGTTGCGTGTGCCGCCGCCCGATTTAAGAGGCCTTATCCACCCATCCATCCACTTTTGTGAGCATGTCTCGGAAGTCCCCGATCGCGGGATCGAATCCCGGCCACGGCGGCCCATTTCGATGGGGGCAAAATGCGAAAACACCAGTGCACGTTAAAGAACCCCAGGTTGTCCAAATTTCCGGAGTCCCCCACTACGGCGTGCCTCATAATCAGATCGTGCTTTTGGCACGTAAAACCCCACAATTTAATTGTTTTCTTCGGAAGTCCCCCAGAAATGCTAGCACTTCAGCGGCATTTCTCCCAATAACCACAGATTAATCGGGGTGAAAACGCATGGAATTACAAACGGTAACCGCGCATTAATAAGCAACTTAAAAAAAGGGAAAAAAACGTAAAGCGGAGGATTCGAACACGCGTCTTGCCGAGAATGGCGATAAGGTATCCGCACCCCACGGACACGACCACTTACACGAAGCAGCGAAAGGTGCATTTTACGTAGTAATATATATATATATATATATATATATATATATATATATTTCATCAGTTTTTGTGTTTACAGGTTCAGTCACGCTTAAACGTCTCTTTAAGGTCCGATTTGATAAGAAAGACATTGCATCGCATGCCGTCGACAGCAATGATCGAGTCGAGTGCCTTTTCTGCCGACGGCGCCAAGAAAAGGACCAAATTTGCTATTCCATCGGCTGTAGTGCGAAAACTTGGAAGCATAGCATTCTAGCGAACATTGCAAGGTCGCACTGTTTTTTGTTTGCTTCTGCCCAAAGTGACGCGAAACAAATTTTGAGTGCTCATGTACACGCTTCAAGCACTCGGCAACCGCCCATACATGGAGCCACTTGCGATTACTGTACTACGTAATCCTCTGACCGTAATGCAAGCATACGTTCCTCGTAATTAATTTTTATCATAAGGTCATTCACAAACCATTGCTTAATTATCACGTGTGGAGCACACTTAAGCGGCAGGCGCCAGTATATACCCGTGCCCTGCTGTGAACAACCCGCGGTCTGTCACAGCAAATCGATCAGGCCGTCCCCCGTGACAGATAAGCATATCAGCGAAGCTGTTATTAAATCTCAACGAAAGTAGTATCGTCAAGCGAACTAATTAATTAACCAACGTGGTATCAGCTCTGTTGAAGGGGTCACAGCTTGCACACGTATTTCTGGTTCCTGCGCAGTGTGCCTGTGATCAGTGCATTAGTCTTTCAAACATGCTATTTAGCCTTAGCAAGTCGTACCAGAAAGTATTAAAAATTGATAAGGCGTAACTTGGCTTATTACGGACCAATGTAGCCCAAAGATAGCCAACTTAGTAACTCATGTTGGCAAGTCCACATGAAAGTTGGTCCAATAATTCCCGCCTTGTTGAATGGACGAGCTAATATTGTTTACTGAATGTGTAATGCGGGCCAGCGTTCGATCTCTATCAGAATGGTACAGCCTATATTCGCGCCACACTTTTAATCTTAGGCCATCATTCGGCCAGGAATTAGAATGGCCCAGCCCATATTGGAACCACGCTGTTAACCTTAGGCCATCACTCGGCCAGGAAGTGCCAATACGTATCGAACGTTGGTCCGAGCTGACGTGCCGCCTGGGAAGTAGCATAATTCTTATCGTTGAGCTGGGTGATTCGAAGAGGCGGACAGTAGTAGCACAAAAAATCGAAACACATATTCAACAAATTAACAAAAATGACTAATGAACTTCTTAGTTATTTCACCATCATCAGCCTATATATTATGTCCACTGCAGGACAAAGGCCTCTCCCTGCGATTTCCAATTACCCTTGTCTTGCGCTAGCGTATTCCAACTTGCGCCTGCAAATTTCCTAACTTCATCATCCCATCTGGTTTTCTGCCAACCTCGACTGCGCTTCCCTTCTCTTGGTATCCATTCTGTAACCCTTATGGTCCATCGGTTATTCATCCTACGCATTACATGACCTGCCCAGCTCCATTTCTTTCGCTTAATGTCAACTAGAATATCAGCTATCCCCGTTTGTTCTCTGATCCCCACCGCTCTCTTCTTGTCTCTTAACGTTAGTCCTAAGATTTTTCGTTCCATTGCTCTTTGTGCGGTCCTTAACTTCTTTTTGAGCTTCTTTGTTAACCTCCAAGTTTCTGCCCCATATGTTAGCACCGATAGAATGCAATGATTGTACACTTTTCTTTTCAACGACAGTGGTAAGCTCCCAGTCAGGATTTGGCAATGCCCGCCGTATGCACTCCAACCCAATTTTATTCTTCTGTGAATTCCTTTCTCATGATCAGGGTCCCCTGTGAGTAATTGACCTAGATAAATGTACTCCTTTACAGATTCTAGAGGCTGACTGGCGATCCTGAATCCTTGTTCCCTTGCCAGCTATTGTACATTATCTTTGTCTTCTGCATATTCATCTTCAACCCACTTCTTACACTTTCTCGATTAAGGTCCTCCATCATTTGCTGTAATTCGTATCCATTGTTGCTGAATAGGACAATGTCATCTGCAAACCGAAGGTTGCTGAGATATTCGCCGTTGATCCTCACTCCTAAGCCGTCCCAGTCTAAGAGCTTGAATACTTCTTCTAAGTATGCAGTGAATAGCATTGGAGAGATTGTGTCTTCTTGCCAGACCCCTTTCTTGATAGGTAACTTTCTACTTTTCTTGTGGAGAACCAAGGTAGCTGTGCAATCCTTGTGGATATTTGCTAAGATATTCACGTATGCCTCCTGTACTCCTTGATTACGCAATTCCTCTATGACTGCTGGTATCTCTACTGAATCAAATGCCTTTTCATAATCTATGAAAGCCATATAGAGAGGTTGATTGTACTCCGGAGATTTCTCGATTACCTGATGGATGACATGGATATGATCCATCGTAGAATATCCCTTCCTGAAGCCAGCCTGTTCTCTTGGTTATATGAAGTCAAGTGTTGCCCTGATTCTATGGGAAATTATCTTGGTGAATATTTTGTACAATACTGAGAGCAAGCTAATGGGTCTATAATCCTTCAATTCTTTAACGTGTCCCTTCTTATGGATTAGTATAATGTTGGCGTTCTTCAAGCTCTCTGGTAAACTTGAAGTTGTGAGGCATTGCGTATAAAGGGCCGCAAGCTTTTCAAGCATAATATCTCCTCCATCTTTGAATAAATCTACTGTTCTTCTATCTTCTCCAGCAGCTTTACCCCTGGTCATGTCTTTCAAGGCCCTTCTAACTTCATCGCTAGTTATAGAAGGAGCCTCTGTATCCGGTTCATCACTACTTCGAATGAAAGTAGCTTGGCTGTTTTGGGAACTGTACAGGTTAGTATAGAATTCTTCCGCTGCTTTTACTATGTCATCGAAATTGCTGATGATATTACCATGCTTATCTTTCAGTGCATACATCTTGCCTTGTCCTTAGCCAAGCTTTCTTCTTACTGATTTAATGCTGGGTCCACATTTTACGGCTTCCTCAATCTTTCCCACATTATAATTTGGAATATCCCTTACTTTCTTCTTGTTGATCAGTTTTGACAGTTCAGCGTATTCTATGTGATCTCTTGATTTGGACACTTTCATGTTTTGTCGTTTCTTTATTAGGTCCTTTGTTTCTTGGGAGAGCTTACCTACTAGTTGCCTTTGTTCCTTACCTCCCACTTCAACTGCTGCTTCTGAAATCAACCTAGTTACGGTTTCATTCATTACCTCTATGTTGTCTTTATCTTCATTTTCTAAAGCTGCATATTTGTTTGCGAGCGCCAGCCTGAATTGGTTTGCTTTTACCCTTACTCCCTCTAGGTTGGCCTGTTTGCTCTTGACTAATTTCACTCTTTCTTTCTTCAAATTGAGAGAAATCCTAGACCTCACTAACCTATGGTCAATTCACTTTACCTTACCTAACAATTCTACATCCAGCACTATGCTTGGAGCGGCAGAGAGTATGAAATCTATTTCATTTCTTGTTTCTCCATTAGGGCTTTTCCAGATCCACTTCCTGTTGCTACACTTGCTGAAGAAAGTATTCACTATTCGAAGCCTATTCCTTTCCGCGAATTCTACTTACATCTCTCTTCTTGCATTCCTAGAATCGATGCCGTAGTTGCCAATTGCTTGCTCACCAACCTGTTTTTCCCCACTTTTGCATTGAAGTCGCCAATGACTACAGTATACTGAGTTTGCACCTTTCTCATTGCTTAGTCAACATCTTCATAAAACTGTTCTATTTCTTCATCATCGTGACTGGAGGTTGGGGCGTAGGCTTGTACTACCTTCATTTTGTACCTCCTATTCAGCTTTATTACGACGACTGCTACCCTCTCATTAATGCTGTAGAATTCATCAATGTTGCCTGCTATGTTTTTATGGACTAGAAATCCTACCCCGGATTCTCTCTTGTCTGGAAGACCTCTGTATCCGAGGACGTGGCCGTTAGTCAGCACTGTGTAAGCCTCACCCGTTCTTGTAACCTCACTAAGGCCGATAATATCCCAGGCAATGCCTGATAATTCTTCAAATAGTCCTGCTAAGCTAGCCTCAATATAGACACCCTAAATATCATTCAGAATATATAGATATATTTCATCCTTCAAAAATGCAAGAACCTTCCCAGTTGTTTTGCAGAAAAGCCATTCATGAAAAAAGCTTGACATTCCTGATATACACACTTCTCAATCCATACACCAATCAGATTCAGTTTTTGGACCGTTCTACAGGCGGTTTCCCTTGAGAAACAACCTAATGCTCATGTGGAAAAGAAAAAGGATGCAAGCACCCTTCGAGTCATACCAGAAATCCTCTCAAAATTTGTATGCTGCTAAGAACATTGAGCTTAACATGAAGATGTTCCAAAGAAGGTGTGACTGAACAAGTTCCATCTAACTGATGGAAGAAAATAAAGCACTTCCAACGTTGATTTAACTGCTAAAGTGTAACACTGATACTTGAAGAGAAGATTTAAATTGTTTGTGGAAGTAATATCCGCCTTTTCGAGTAGACGAGATCATGAACTGGAATTGTGCTATTTGCCACAGGCAACCAATACATTTCGCCGCAAAATCTGGGAATTAATATCTCGAAACTGGAGTCATCCTCATAATTCGTGGATCCGCCTTGCGAACTCAGCGGCAAGAATTTGTAAATTGATGTATGGGATATCAGCTGCTTAGTTAAAACCTAATGATTTTTGTTAATTATGTAGTTGATTCTGCATTTCTTTTTTTTGCAAGTAATGACCGTCTCTTCGAGTAGACCAGCTCATGAACTTGAATTGTGCATCTGCCACCGAGAACCTTTAAACACTTTTTAAAGTATTCGCTTAAACACCCATTGTCCTCCCACTGTCCACCCAGTACACCCACAATTCACCCAGCACGCACACCGTTCACCCACCATCCAACCAGAAGACCCATCATTCACTACCCATTTGCACAGGTCACCCAGTATGTATTCCACCCTCCACCCAATGACTACACCCACCACTGAGCCAATCACCAGTATGTATCCTACCATCCACCCAGCATCCAGCCAGCAGCATCTACAGCACGCACCATCCGCCCAGCATGCCCTCGATGACGTCCACCATGCCCAGCATGTTTCCCCCAGCATGGCCAGCATAATATTCATGATGGGCAATGCTGGGATTCCCAATGGGGATCTCCTTTATATTGAGGTGGTTATTAATCCTGACCTAACATTTCTAAGCTACTCAGCGTCCTAACCTGTCGTTTTCTAGCACTCGAACTTAGGGCGCTGCTTAGGCCGTCTCCTCATGCCCGGGTCCTGTTTGAAAGTTAAATTGCCATGTGTTGGCCTGCCCGTGCCAGGACCATTCATTTCAAACTTGGCCCGCACCGTGGCCGGGCCGGAAAACGTCAGGCCCGGCTTTGTTGGGTTGGACCCATTTGTCCTTGAGCCTATACAAACCTAGGTGAAGTTCTTGCTTGTCGTGAAGATAATGTAATATGACCAATGGGCACCCGGTGGTCTTCAAATTTTATAAAGCAGCATTATGACCTGTGTCCCCTCTTCCTGGTCACAATTTGGGCCGGTGAAAAAAAAATGAAAATTTGATTTCATTAGTACTCTAACATGGACAGATTATTCCATTATTTGGTATAAAAACACATACATTGGACAGAGGGGAAAATATGGAGCTTCTTGAGTACCGTTTTAGCGCACAAAAGAGGAGAAGGAAGATAGGACGAGAAGATTACTGACAAATGCACAATTTTATTCAAAGAAAACAAATACATGCACGCACAAAAAAGGAGTGGGGCGATCCGCGTATGTTGTCAAGGAACCTGGGTAAAGCATAATTACAGATGGTCCAACTATCAAGAAAATCAAACTATCCAGCAGCGAGATGTAAGGGTGGGTAATGCAGTCATCTCTTTTCTTTATGCCGTTTCACGGGTTAGCTGGCTGTTGCTTTTGAAGATAATCTTAGTTTCTTTTAAAACAGGATAACAGCCGCAATACCTACAGTGAGCGGATAGATGTTACGCGCCAGATGACCAGACTGACGCCAAGTGCTTTCTTAAACGTACGTTGACGCAGTGCCCTGATTGTCCTACGTGTACTTTGCAACAACTAATCAGGATCAGATACACCATGCTCATTGCACATTCCAAAAACTTCGTTGTGTGCTGAATGTTACCTTGCGATGGTTTCGTGCCAATACGCGAGCAATTGTCCGAAGTTTGTTTTTAGCGGAAAAAAGAACCTCAAATAACCTTGTACCTAGTGCCTACATAGTTTAATTAAGGCAATGTTCTGTGCAAGTACAAAACTACGACTATTTTCTATTTTCGATGGTTTTTATTGTACTCTATCTTTGTTGGCTTTTAGCTCTTTCAAAATGTTAACACATACTGAAATAAAGACATTCTGGAGCATAGCAAGCTTGTTCTGTGAAAGGTTGATTTCATCATGTATTGGCATGACTGTTTCAATGCACAACCTAAACTAGTTTTATGATTCCTCTTTTTACAAGTTTAGAATGGTCCGAGCGGTAGTTAAGGATTAGTTTATTAGACCTGGGTCAGTCGTACCAGCAGACGTGAAGCGGTTGAAAGACCAGCCTTAGGTCAATAAATTGTGATTTTTTTTATTGTGATTGGTTATCCTTGGGCTGGATATGGCAATATGGATGGATGGATGCAAAACTTTAATGAAAGTCCTGAGGTACGTGACTCAGCGCGCAGCGGGCCGCTCCCACGTTGGGCCAGTCAGGTCATGCCCGACCGCTGAATCGTGGGCACTTTGGACAGCCCATAGGAGAGGGCGTAAATCACGTTGTTTCCTTGAAATCTTTTAAAATGTTTACAACATCCCAGGTTATTATAATAAAATTAGTAAACACCGGAAAATCGTCCACATATCTAAACACATTACTTGCTAGTCCTGATAGACAACGTTGTAGTCCTCTACCGAGCTTCTTCGTTCGTCATTATTCTCATTATCACAGTCAGTAATTAAGAACTTTCTTTTAGCCTGAAAAGTGGAACTTCGGTAGAAAGCTTTCTTGAGTTGCTGAGTGTTTACTCAAAGTCTACGTTTCTGCCTTGGGGGCGGGGAAACCTTTATGTTCAGAGTTCAAGGATTTACATGGATCGCCAGTAGGTCTAATATTAAAGTGAAATTGTTTTAACGCAAACTCGATGTAGCTCGAAAATAGCTCGAAAATCATGGGCTTCCCCATGCATTTTCTGAGCCTTATGTATCCGTACGCTTATGCACAAATGTGATCATATGGGTATTCTCTCTGATCATTTTTATTTTCTATGGTTTAAATTGTTCCTTATCGCTTATTAAGCTACCAATAATCTACGTTTACACTATTATAACGAATAAATGTTCGACCTTCCCAAATAACACAATTTGGGGAACATTACACTTTTCGCGTGACTGATTTTGCAACGGCCCTCGCCAGAGATTGCTTACGCATTAAAAGAAGCAGATTATTATTATCAAGAGGCACATTTCAATGCATTAGTTTTTGCGCTAAAGTTGCTGCTTCAAAAAACAAAGCACATTCTTTGTTTACCATGCCCATGCTTTAAAGTGTAATATGAACGACAATATTACACTTCGCAATAGTTGTGGGGCAACATATAGCGAAGGCATAAGTGGATACTCCCGTACACACTGCAAGCCATTTCATCTCAGTTTAATCTTGTTGTCGGGTGGTTGCCATTTCATTCCATTTACTTCTGAAAGGGCCCAAGAACAGCTCTACGCCTTAATGTTGGTGCATTTGTGTTACACAAAGAACACAAAGCAAAAGGAACAAACAAAACAGATAATCTGAAAGAACACTGGTGAAATGCAACAAAAAAAATTTAATTACGTCAATGACCGAAGTCAGATAATGAGCAAATACAAGAGATGCAAATACAAGAGCTGAAAATACCCCGCAGGGGCGTCTGCGCAAGCAGGCGTTTGGTGGGTTGCGACACCACGGACCCGAGCACACGAGGGTTGGACCCTCCCACGTTAACTTGTGCGCGGCTTAGACGTGTCCGGAGAAAAGAGGATCCTGGGGGTTGAGCCCATGCTGAGTGCTTAGACCTTTATGGCCCCTCGGCGGAGGCAACACACTCCTTTGGCCTCGGCTTCACGTAGACGGCACCCCCGGACTGACCCACCCGGGGGAAATGGGTAGTTGCCTTTTTTGTCCCCCTCGCCAATCTGCGTATCTCCCTCTTTTTTCAATCTTTCCTGTCTTCTCCTCTCTTCTATTTACTTCCGACTTTCCAGGCAGCGAGGGTTAACCTTGTGTGGTGCAACCAACCTTGGCTGTACATATTTGGTTATAGCGGCAACGTAGAGTTGGTGTCTGCATGACTTGCTTCCTATATGTCCTGCGGCGTCCCCTTGTTGGGCTCCATGGTGGGCGGCTGGCGTTTCTGCAGAAATTTATATATGCCTTTGGATCGTGCTTTCCCCAAACTTCCTGATCGCCCCCAGAAACGGGGGCGCACCGAAGATGTTTTCAAGTTTTTTGGCCACCAAATAGAGAATTTCCCGCGCTACCATGTAGTACACAGTGAAAAACCAGAGAAGACTGTGAGGATTATCTCACCGTTCCTCGTTTCCAAATGTATGACAGAAGCTATAGGCCCAGGCTACAAAGCAACTAAGTTGGCCAGCGGTGACCTCCTCTTGGAGCTCCGCGACAAAAAACAGTATGAAAAGGTGCCTAAACTACTCTCTTTCGGACAAATCCCAGTTACGGTCACCCCTCACCGTACCATGAACACCATCCGTGGTGTAATCTCAGACGATGACATGATGGAGCTCACTGAGGAAGAACTTTTGGAAGGACTCAAAGAACAGAACGTGGTTAACGTAAAGCGAATTAAGATGAGGCGCGATGGAAAGGAAATTGAAACGAAACATGTTATTCTTACCTTTGGTTCTAGTGTGCAACCCGAGACCATTCAGGCCGGGTATGTCAAGATCCGTGTCAGGCCATATGTGCCGAACCCGCTCCGATGTTTTAAGTGCCAGCGATTCAGGCACAGTTCACAGAACTGCCGGGGCCGTCAGACTTGCGCAAAATGCAGTGCCAATGAACACCTTTCTGAAACATGTCAAAACACTCTCCACTGCGTGAACTGTGATGGGGAGCACGCCGCATATGCGCGCTCGTGCCCATCCTGGAAGAAGGAAAAAGAAATTGTCACAATCAAAGTCACAGAAAATATTTCGTTCAAAGAGGCACGCAGGCGGGTGTCATACCTGCCAAAGAACACCTTTGCCGAAGTGGCGCGGCAGGGGGCAGCGTCACAACGGCTTCCGGCGGCCGTCCGGCCCACACACACTGAGCCGGCAGTGACGCCATCCGCCCCCCCCCCCCCCCCCCCCCCCCCGGCGGCTGCCGCTAGCGCTGCTCCGCCAACTCACAAGAAGGGGCCATCGGCCTCCGGGCTGGTGGCCTCCCGGGCCTCGTCTCTCGAGGCGAGGCCTTCTCGTCAAACCAACCGCTCGCAAGAGCGCGTGTCCAGCGCCTCACAAGAGGCGATGGACATACAAGCCGGCCAGATGGCGCCACCAGCGCCTCAGGAGCGGCGAGAATCTCGCGATCACTCCAAAAAAGAAAAAGCCTGCATCACGGGGCCCGAAAAGGGCTCTGTAGCTTAAGTTAGTCTCCTTTACACACAGCACAAAAAACACTTTCAACATGAATACACAAATAATACAATGGAACGTCAGAGGACTCCTACACAACCTCGACAATATAAGACAACTCCTACACAAACATAATCCGAAGTTGCTGTGTGTTCAAGAGACACATCTGAAACCTACAAACACAAACTTCCTTCGTCAATACACCATCTTTCGAAAAGACCGCGATGAGGCTAACGTCTCATCCGGCGGTGTAGCAAAAGTAGTAGATAGGTCTGTAGCTTGCCAACATGTTGCCCCCCAGACGCCCCTTGAGGCAGTATCTGTTCGGGCAATTCTTTTCAGCAAGGTGGTAACTGTATGTTCCACTTACATACCCCCAAATCATCATCTCGTGAAAACAGACTTCTATAACCTTATTAATCAGCTTCCCGAGCCCTACATGCTCGTGGGAGCTCGTGGCCCACAACACGATGTGGGGAGACTTACGATGTGACGCAAGAGGCTGATTCATAGAAAACTTTTTAGTGAACTCCGGTACATGCCTTTTCAATAAGAAGCAACCAACGTATTATAACATTCACCACAATTCATATTCATCGATAGACTTGTCGATTGGGTCTCCTTCACTATTTCCCGACTTAGAATGTAATGTGATCCAAAACCCATTCGGAAGTGACCACTTTCCATTAACTCTGAGCTTAGTAAAGCACGATGACTCCTCTCCTCATGTCCCTAGATGGAAACTAGCCTCTGCTGATTGGAAATGTTTTAAGGAATCGACTTTTATATCACAGGATTTTATCAGTGAATTTAGTATAGATGATGCAGTAGCGTATTTTACCGCTTTTATCATTGACGCAGCAGACAAATGCATTCCACAAACTAGTGGTTGCTCGTACAAACGACGAATTTCTTGGTGGAATGAAAACTGCATGCAGGCGCGCAAAAAACAAAATAAAGCATGGGGCATACTGCGTCGGTCACCAACTGCTGAAAATCTGATTGAGTTCAAACACATAAAATCCCAGGGAAGGCGGACGTGACGGCAGGCTAGGAGAGCGAGCTGGGAGAGCTTTCTTTCAAGCATAAATTTGTACACACAGGAGGCGAAAGTTTGGAATCGGCTTAGGAGACTTAATGGGCAGCAACCTATCCGTTACCCCTGGTCGACGCTCAAGGGAACACCTTGACAGATCAGGCAGACACCCTTGGGGAGCACTTTGAGAGTGTATCTAGCTCCAATAATTATTCTATGTCGTTCCTTAAATATAAAGAAAAAAGCGGAACGTAAGGCACTGGATCGGAAATGCAAACCTAATGAATCTGATAACCGCCCTTTCAGCGTTGCCGAGCTGAGAGCCTCATTGAACGCATGTGAGAGCTCTGCACGCGGAGCTGACAGGATCGTATACGAGATGATCAAGAACTTGCACCAAGACACACATATAACACTACTTGCACTCTTTAACACCATTTGGGCTTCCGAATACTTCCCTTCAACATGGAGAGAGGCTATTGTAGTCCCAATATTGAAACAATGTAAGAATCCATCTTCAGTCAATAGTTACCGTCCGATAGCACTTACAAGTTGTCCTTTACAAGCTATTTGAGGAGATGATAAATCGTCGTATGATACAATTCCTCGAATCTAACAAAATCCTTGACCCTTATCAGTGTGGTTTCAGGGAAGGTCGTTCTACAACCGACCATCTCGTACGCATGGAGTCAAACATCCGTGACGCTTTCATTCACAAGCAGTACTTTTTGTCTATATTTCTTGACATGGAAAAGGCGTACGACACAACGTGGCGCTACGGGATATTGCGAGACTTGGCGGAGATGGGTATACGCGGAAACATGTTTAACGTTATAGAAACCTATTTGTCTAACCGCATATTCCGTGTCAGAATTGGCAATGCTCTCTCCAGGCCCTTTCTGCAGGGAACTGGGGTGCCACAGGGTGGCGTACTAAGCTGTACTCTCTTTATTGTAAAAATGAATTCATTACGCTCATCAATTCCACATGCGATATCTTATTCAGTATACGTTGACGACGTGCAAATAAGTTTCAAATCATAATCTCTCAATCTGGGAGCGACAGGTTCAGCTTGGCCTGAACAGGGTGTCTAAATGGTCGAATGAAAATGGGTTCAAATTAAATCCGCAGAAAAGCTCCTGCGTCCTTTTTACTGGCAGGAGAGGCTTGGTCCCAGATGTTAATATTGAACTCGATGGACAACGTATACCTCTGCACTCAGTGCACTAATTTTTGGGTGTCATACTTGACTCCAAACTATCCTTCATACCCCACATCAAATATATTAAGAATAAATGTCTAAAACAATGAATATTCTCAAAGTTCTTTCGCACACAACATGGGGTAGTGATAGGAAGTGCTTGCTAAACCTGTACAGGAGCCTCATACAATCCCGTCTGGATTACGGCGCTGAGGTCTATCACTCTGCCTCAGCCAGTGCGCTAAAGATACTGGACGCTGTTCACCATTAGGGATTCGCCTGGCCACAGGCGCTTTTAGGACAAGTCATGTACCAAGTCTCTGCGTGGAATCAAATTAGTGGTCACTTGAACTTCAAAGATCATATTCTAGTTTTACGTATTTCCTGAAAGTGAATTCAAATCCTGAACATCCTTGCTACGCAACTGTAAATGACATGACGTGTGCTATGTTGTTTAGTAATCGCCCCACATTCAGAGAACCCTTCTCTTTGCGTGTTAGGAGGCTTAGTGAAATGTGTGTCTCGCTTCTAGAACACCGTCGGACGACCCGAGCAAGGACGTTACCTCAGTGGCACTGGGAGATCGTAGAATGTGACACGTCATTTGTAGAAGTCTCAAAGCCCGCTCCACACGAACACATTCGAATGCACTTTCCAGAACTGCAAGCCAAGTACTGATGCACCGAATTTTACACGGGTGCATCGAAGTCGCGTGCGGGCGTGTCCTATGCAGCAGTTGGACCGTCATTTTCAGAATCAGACATTCTGCACCCACTAACAAGCATCTTTACGGCTGAGGCCTATGCATTATTTTCGGCTGCAAACACATTTGCACATCCATTTGCACATCCTGCAAACAAATTTAGAGAAGGCAATAATATTTACAGACTCACTAAGCGTAGTTAAGGCGTTCATGTCTCTACAAAAACATAAAAATCCTGTAATGATTGAACTTTATTCGCTTTTGTGCACTAGCTATGCAGCCGAACAGCGTATCGTGATATGTTGGGTTCCTGGCCACAGGGGCATTCAGGGTAACATGATTGCCGATAAACTAGCTACATCTACAGCAACGAGAACCCGCCACGCCCCCGCAGATGTCCCGGCTATAGATCTGAAACCCTTCCTGCGGAGAAAACTAAGACGTTGTTGGCAACACCTCTGGGACGCTGAAATATCCAATCCAATAAGCTTCATTTAATTAAACCAAAGTTAGGCAATTGGCCATCGACAACAAAATCACGGAAAGCCGATGTCCTCTTAACTCGACTGAGAGTAGGACACACATACGGCACACACAACCACTTGCTGACCGGCGATGAACCTCCAATCTGCGGGAAATGTAGTGAGAGGTTGACCGTCATCCATGTCTTACTGGAGTGCCAGGAAACAGACGCTGAAATGAAAGAACACTTCCCCCTAGCTTACAGACATTTTCCTCTGCATCCAGCAATGTTTCTTGGTAAGGAACCACTGTTCAACACAAAAACAGTATTAGATTTTTTCAATGAAGTCCGCTTGCTACACTTTATCAGCCCCAAGAATACGTAGCGCGGCCTCTTTTGCGAAGCCGCTGTTGCGACGGCAGCGTTTAGTACAGCGCACGCCTCCAGGCCCTTACTCTCGAAGGGCCCTGATGAGGCAGTAGTGCAAGTGATAGCCATATATTTTAGAATATCACCTCTTCACTGCTTATCCTTTATTTTCCTTCAACATATCAGTGTACACATCATACATCACTGCCATAGCTTTATTTAAACGTATATTTTACGCATTTCACAGCGAATGATTTTAGGTCACTTTACAGCCGCATTACATATACCCCTTGACATTGACCACTACATCGAATACATCATACTATTGTCTGGCGCTCTTTGGCCTTCTGTGGCCCCTGCGCCAATAAACCACACTAATCATCATCATCATCAAGAGCTGACAATATCAGCATGATAACGTAAGGTATTTTGTTGTGTCACATGACGTTTTATTGCGTTAGAGGTGCAAGAAGAGTTTACCTAGAAAATACTGAGATTACGCAAGTTTTGGCGACGTACGCAGAACGTTACAGCCGACCGTAACCACGGACAAGAAAAGTGGTTCTGAATTAGTTTATACAAGAATAACTAATCACGATATTTTCGCCTTATTTCTAGGGGTGACATATTCAACATGCCCAATACACGCTCATAGGCATAAAATTTACAGTGATGGAACTTGATGGAATATATCTTGCGCGAAAGTAACTTTAAATACTCTCGTGTATTTTTTTTTCAGAAATACCATAATACACGGCCGCTACAAACTTTTTAGCAACAATTCGTGACCCGAAAAAGTCATCATTGCGCGATCATACTTTGAGTCTGTTTATCCCATTTTTATTGCTTTATTCGGTTCCATTATAATGGTGCCAACTTTTCAGTTGACAACTCAGGCATCCTTGTTTCGCTATAGCAGCAAATGGATCCGTAAACTTTCGTTTACCTCGTAGGCTGTCACGCACAGTGCATTTACAACATAGATAGCGGTTGTCTTCTTTTTTTTTCTTGTGCGAAATTCAGATATGATATGCTTGCTTGTTTCGCTTAAATTCGCAGGAACACCGCCTAGTGCTGTAAACGCATACAAGGCCGTGAAAACAAGGCTTGAGCCACGTAACGCGTGAAAATATAACTCAAAATAAAAATGCACTGACAGATATAATTTTTTATTCAACTACCCGGTTCAGGGCTAATCCCCCAGATTAGGTATGTTCTACTAAATTCATCGCTCTACATCTACACTACACCATGGTAAGGCGCAACTCTCGTAAACGAATGCAGCTACAGTTCTTTTACTTCCCAATAGAAGACTGCTCGATCACACCTGCGAGTGTTTACTCTAACAAACACAGCACAAAACTGTCTAAGGTCTACTGCGCATTATATTTCTCCACTATCGCATCACTGCTTCGCGTTACGGGTAAAATTGTAATGGTTCCATTCATCGCCAAAAACCTCTTAATTAATTACAGTGCCAACCAGTCAACGCTACCATAAGCTCGGAACCTTAGTGATTCCAGAGAATTGATGCTCTGTACTGTTCTGGCGTGGCTAATATCCTGGCATTTGATTACAATTTACGTAGTCACCTCTGCATTCTATTATTCTGTATTCTATAGTCGCCTGTGCACCTTACATTATTATTCCTGTTGTATCTGATATGGCTGCCCTACTTATGCCCAGAAACTTGTTTTGGTATGTCACCGTTCGTTTAAATTATTATCTATTAAAAATATATTGTGTGATTGCCTTCAGCTTCAGGTCAACCAGAAGTGTTTAGTCGTAACAAAATGCAATCTACATCAGATTTGTACGTACGGTTCGAAACCCGAAAGTCAAATTGCGTTGGGCAAAAGGGCCTCGATATCAGATAGCCCATGGCCCTCAGTTCCCAGTGGCTGCGGAGCACCTGACCAAGGCGGCGGTCAGACCTGCTACGCGGCAGAGGGTGCTAAGAATCTCTGGGTCAAAACAGGCTGCCAATGGAAACTGAACCTGGCAACGTTCAGCACGTGCACCCTCTCGAGTGAGGCTAGCTTAGCAGGACTATTTGAAGAATTATCAGGCATTTCCTGGGATATTATTGGTCTTAGTGAGGTTAGAACTGGTGAGGCTTACACAGTGCTGACTAACGGCCACGTCCTCTGCTACAGAGATCTTCCAGATAAGAAAGAATCCGGGGTAGGATTTCTAGTGCATAACAACATAGCGGGCAACATTGATGAATTCTACAGCATTAATGAGAGGGTAGCAGTCGTCGTAAAAAACCTGAATAGGAGGTACAAAATGAAGGTAGTACAAGTCTATGCCCCAACCTCTAGTCACAATGATGAAGAAATAGAACAGTTTTATGAAGATGTTGACTTAGCAATAATAAAGGTGCAAACTCAGTATAATTTTGTCATGGGCGACTTCAATGCAAAGGTGGGGGAAAAGCATGTTGGTGAGCAAGCAATTGGCAACTACGGCATCGATTCTAGGAATGCAAGATGAGAGATGTTAGTAGAATTCGCGGAAAGGAATAGGCTCCGAATAATGAATACCTTCTTCAGGAAGCGCAGCAACAGGAAGTGGACCTGGAAAAGCCCTAATGGAGAAACAAGGAATGAAATAGATTTCATACTCTCTGCCGATCCAAGCATAGTGCAGGATGTTGAAGTGTTAGGTAAGGTTAAGTACAGTGACCATAGGTTAGTGAGGTCTAGGATTTCTCTCAATTTGAAGAGAGAGAGAGTGAAATTATTCAAGAGGAAACAGGCCAACCTAGAGGCAGTAAGGGTAAAAGCAGACCAATTCATGCTGGTGCTTGCAAACAAATATGCAGCTTTAGAAAAGGAAGATAAAAACAACATAGAGGTAATGAATGAAACCCTAACTAGGTTGATCTCAGAAGCTGGAATTGAAGTGGGAGGTAGGGCACCAAGGCAACCAGTAGGTAAGCTCTCCTAAGAAACAAAGGACCTAATAAAGAAACGACAGAAGATGAAAATGTCCAACTCAAGAGATCATTTGTTATAGTGAGGCATAAATTAATAAAATAAGAGCCTCTGCCCGCAACATAAGAATATAGCAGGCAACTCAAGAGATCAGATAGAATTCGCTGAAATGTCAAAACTAATCAACAGGAAAAAAAGTAAGGGATATTCGAAATTATAACGTGGGAAAGATTGAGGAAGCCGTAAAATATGGACGCAGCATTAAATCAATAAGAAGAAAGCTTGGCATAGGACAAGGCAAGATGTATGCACTGAAAGATAAGCATGGTAATATCATCGGCAATTTCAATGACATAGTAAAAGCAGCGGAAGAATCCTATACTGACCTGTACAGTGCTCAAAACAGCCAAGCTATTTTCATGCAAAATAGTGATGAACCGGATACAGAGGCTCCTTCTATAACTAGCGCTGAAGTTAGAAGGGCCTTGAAAGACATGACCAGGGGAAAAGCTGCTGGGGAGGATGGAATAACAGTAGATTTAATCAAAGATGGAGGAGATATCATGCTTGAAAAGCTTGCGGCCCTTTATACGCAATGCCTCACAACTTCATGTGTACCAGAGAGCTGGAAGAACGCCAACATTATACTAATCCATAAGAAGGGAGACGTTAAAGAACTGAAGAATTATAGACCCATTAGCTTGCTTTCAGTATTGTATAAAATATTCACGAAGATAATTTCCAATAGAATCAGGGCGACACTTGACTGGGAGGAGAGGCTTGGTCCCAGATGTTAATATTTAACTCGATGGACAACGTATACCTCTGTACTCAGAGCACTAATTTTTGGGTGTCATACTTGACTCCAAACTATCCTTCATACCCCACATCAAATATATTAAGAATAAATGTCTAAAAACAATGAATATTCTCAAAGTTCTTTCGCACACAACATGGGGTAGTGATAGGAAGTGCTTGCTAAACCTGTACAGGAGCCTCATACAATCCCGTCTGGATTACGGCGCTGAGGTCTATCACTCTGCCTCACCCAGTGCGCTAAAGATACTGGACGCTGTTCACCATTTAGGGATTGGCCTAGCCACAGGCGCTTTTAGGACAAGTCCTGTACCAAGTCTCTGCGTGGAATCAAATTAGTGGTCACTTGAACTTCAAAGATCATATTCTAGCTTTACGTATTTCCTGAAAGTGAATTCAAATCCTGAACATCCTTGCTACGCAACTGTAAATGACATGACGTGTGCTATGTTGTTTAGTAATCGCCCCACATTCAGAGAACGCTTCTCTTTGCGTGTTAGGAGGCTTAGTGTCTCCTTCTAGAACACCGTCGGACGACCCGAGCAAGGACGTTACCTCAGTGGCACTGGGAGATCGTAGAATGTGACACGTCATTTGTAGAAGTCTCAAAGCCCGCTCCACACGAACACATTCGAATGCACTTTCCAGAACTGCAAGCCAAGTACTGATGCACCGAATTTTACACGGATGCATCGAAGTCGCGTGCGGGCGTGTCCTATGCAGCAGTTGGACCGTCATTTTCAGAATCAGACATTCTGCACCCACTAACAAGCATCTTTACGGCTGAGGCCTATGCATTATTGTCGGCTGCAAACACATTTGCACATCCATTTGCACATCCTGCAAACAAATTTAAAGAAGGCAATATTATTTACAGACTCACTAAGCGTAGTTAAGGCGTTCATGTCTCTACAAAAACATAAAAATCCTGTAATGATTGAACTTTATTCGCTTTTGTGCACTAGCTATGCAGCCGAACAGCGTATCGTGATATTTTGGGTTCCTGGCCACAGGGGCATTCAGGGTAACATGATTGCCGATAAACTAGCTACATCTACAGCAACGAGAACCCGCCACGCCCCCGCAGATGTCCCGGCTATAGATCTGAAACCCTTCCTGCGGAGAAAACTAAGACGTTGTTGGCAACACCTCTGGGACGCTGAAATATCCAATAAGCTTCATTTAATTAAACCAAAGTTAGGCAATTGGCCATCGACAACAAAATCACGGAAAGCCGATGTCCTCTTAACTCGACTGAGAGTAGGACACACATACGGCACACACAACCACTTGCTGACCGGCGATGAACCTCCAATCTGCGGGAAATGTAGGGAGAGGTTGACCGTCATCCTTGTCTTACTGGAGTGCCAGGAAACAGACGCTGAAATGAAAGAACACTTCCCCCTAGCTTACAGACATTTTCCTCTGCATCCAGCAATGTTTCTTGGTAAGGAACCACTGTTCAACACAAAAACAGTATTAGATTTTTTCAATGAAGTCCGCTTGCTACACTTTATCAGCCCCAAGAATACGTAGCGCGGCCTCTTTTGCGAAGCCGCTGTTGCGACGGTAGCGTTTAGTACAGCGCACGCCTCCAGGCCCTTACTCTCGAAGGGCCCTGATGAGGTGGTGGTGGTGAAAAACTTTTATTTGTACGGCAAAACGTACGAGGAGGAGGCAGTAGTGCAAGTGATAGCCATATATTTTAGAATATCACTTCTTCACAGCTTATCCTTTATTTTCCTTCAACATATCAGTGTACGCATCATACATCACTGCCATAGTTTTATTTAAACGTGTATTTTACGCATTTTACAGCGAATGATTTTAGGTCACTTTACAGCCGCATTACATATACCCCTTGACATTGACCACTACATCGAATACATCATACCATTGTCTGGCGCTCTTTGGCCTTCTGTGGCCCCTGCGCCAATAAACCACACTAATCATCATCATCATCAAGAGCTGACAATATCAGCATGATAACGTAAGGTATTTTGTTGTGTCACATGACGTTTTATTGCGTTAGAGGTGCAAGAAGAGTTTACCTAGAAAATACTGAGATTACGCAAGTTTTGGCGACGTACGCAGAACGTTACAGCTGACCGTAACCACGGACAAGAAAAGTGGTTCTGAATTAGTTTATACAAGAATAACTAATCACGATATTTTCGCCTTATTTCTAGGGGTGAAATATTCAACATGCCCAATACACGCTCATAGGCATAAAATTTACAGTGATGGAACTTGATGGAATATATCTTGCGCGAAAGTAAATTTAAATACTCTCGTGTATTTTTTTTTTCAGAAATACCATAATACACGGCCGCTACAAACTTTTTAGCGACAATTCGTGACCCGAAAAAGTCTTCAATTGCGCGATCATACTTTCAGTCTGTTTATCCCATTTTTATTGCTTTATTCGGCTCCATTATAATGGTGCCAACGTTTCAGTTGACAACTCAGGCATCCTTGTTTCGCTATATCAGCAAATGGATCCGTAAACTTTCGTTTACCACGTACGCTGTCACGCACAGTGCATTTACAACATAGATAGCGGTTGTCTTTTTTTTTTCTTTTTTTCTTGTGCGAAATTCAGATATGATATGCTTGCTTGTTTCGCTTAAATTCGCAGGAACACCGCCTAGTGCTATAAACGCATACAAGGCCGTGAAAACAATGAGCCACGTAAAGCGTGAAAATATAACTCAAAAGAAAAATGCACTGACAGATATAATTTTTCAGTCAACTACCCGGTTCGGGGCTAATCCCCTAGATTAGGTATGTGCTACTAAATTCATCGCTCTACACCTACACTACACCATGGGAAGGCGCAACTCTCGTAAACGAATGCAGCTACAGTTCTTTTACTTCTCAATAGAAGACTACTCGATCACACCTGCGAGTGTTTACTCTAACAAGCACAGCACAAAACTGTCTAAGGTCTACTGCGCATTATATTTCTCCGCTATCGCATCACTGCTTCGCGTTACGGGTAAAATTGTAATGGTTCCATTCATCGCCAAAAACGTCTTAATTAATTACAGTGCCAACCAGTTAACGCTACCATAAGCTCGGAACCTTAGTGATTCCGGAGAATTTATGCTCTGTACTGTTCTGGCGTGGCTAATATCCTGGCATTTGATTACAATTTACGTAGTCACCTCTGCATTCTATTATTCTGTATTCTATAGTCGCCTGTGCACCTTACATTATTATTCCTGTTGTATCTGATATCGCTGCCCTACTTATGCCCAGAAACTTGTTTTGGTATGTCACCGTTCGTTTAAATTATTATCTATTAAAAATATATTGTGTGATTGCCTTCAGCTTCAGGTCAAACAGAAGTGTTTAGTCGTAACAAAATGCAATCTACATCAGATTTGTACGTACGGTTCGAAACCCAAAAGTCAAATTGCGTTGTACAAAAGGGCCTCGATATCAGATAGCCCATGGCCCTCAGTTCCCAGTGGCTGCGGAGCACCTGACCAAGGCGGCGGTCAGACCTGCTACGCGGCAGAGGGTGCTAAGAATCTCTGGGTCAAAACAGGCCGCCAATGGAAACTGAACCTGGCAACGTTCAGCACGTGCACCCTCTCGAGTGAGGCTAGCTTAGCAGGACTATTTGAAGAATTATCAGGCATTTCCTGGGATATTATTGGTCTTAGTGAGGTTAGAAGAACTGGTGAGGCTTACACAGTGCTGAATAACGGCCACGTCCTCTGCTACAGAGATCTTCCAGATAAGAAAAAATCCGGGGTAGGATTTCTAGTGCATAACAACATAGCGGGCAACATTGATGAATTCTACAGCAATAATGAGAGGGTAGCAGTCGTCGTAATAAAGCTGAATAGGAGGTACAAAATGAAGGTAGTACAAGTCTATGCCCCAACCTCTAGTCACAATGATGAAGAAATAGAACAGTTTTATGAAGATGTTGACTTAGCAATAACAAAGGTGCAAACTCAGTATACTTTTGTCATGGGCGACTTCAATGCAAAGGTGGGGAAAAAGCAGGTTGCTGAGCAAGCAATTGGCAACTACGGCATCGATTCTAGGAATGCAAGAGGAGAGATGTTAGTAGAATTCGCGGAAAGGAATAGGCTCCGAATAATGAATACCTCCTTCAGGAAGCGCAGCAACATGAAGTGGACCTGGAAAAGCCCTAATGGAGAAACAAGGAATGAAATAGATTTCATACTCTCTGCCGATCCAAGCATAGTGCAGGATGTAGAAGTGTTAGGTAAGGCTAAGTGCAGTGACCATAGGTTAGTGAGGTCTAGGATTTCTCTCAATTTGAAGAGAGAGAGAGTGAAATTATTCAAGAGGAAACAGGCCAACCTAGAGGCAGTAAGGGTAAAAGCAGACCAATTCAGGTCGGTGCTTGCAAACAAATATGCAGCTTTAGAAAAGGAAGATAAAAACAACATAGAGGTAATTAATGAAACCGTAACTAGGTTGATCTCAGAAGCTAGAATTGAAGTGGGAGGTAGGGCACCAAGGCAACCAGTAGGTAAGCTCTCCCAAAAAACAAAGGACCTAATAAAGAAACGACAGAAGATGACAATGTCCAACTCAAGAGATCATTTGTTATAGTGAGGCATAAATTAATAAAATAAGAGCCTCTGCCCGCACCATAAGAATATAGCAGGCAACTCAAGAGATCAGATAGAATTCGCTGAACTGTCAAAACTAATCAACAAGAAAAAAAGTAAGGGATATTCGAAATTATAACGTGGGAAAGATTGAGGAAGCCGTAAAATATGGACGCAGCATTAAATCAGTAAGAAGAAAGCTTGGTATAGGACAAGGCAAGATGTATGCACTGAAAGATAAGCATGGTAATATCATCAGCAATTCCGTAGACATAGTAAAAGCAGCGGAAGAATCCTATACTGACCTGTACAGTGCCCAAAACAGCCAAGCTACTTTCATGCAAAATAGTGATGAACCGGATACAGAGGCTCCTTCTATAACTAGCGCTGAATTTAGAAGGGCCTTGAAAGACATGACCAGGGGAAAAGCTGCAGGAGAGGATGGAATAACAGTAGATTTAATCAAAGATGGAGGAGATATCATGCTTGAAAAGCTTGCGGCCCTTTATACGCAATGCCTCACAACTTCATGTGTACCAGAGAGCTGGAAGAGCGCCAACATTATACTAATCCATAAGAAGGGAGACGTTAAAGAACTGAAGAATTATAGACCCATTAGCTTGCTTTCAGTATTGTATAAAATATTGACGAAGATAATTTCCAATAGAATCAGGGCAACACTTGACTTCAGCCAACCAAGGGGACAGGCTGGCTTCAGGAAGGGATATTCTACGATGGATCATATCCATGTCATAAATCAGGTAATCGAGAAATCTGCGGAGTACAATCAACCTCTGTACATGGCTTTCACAGATTATGAAAAGGCACTTGATTCAGTAGAGATACCAGCAGTCATAGAGGCATTGCGTAATCAAGGAGTACAGGAGGCATACGTGAATATCTTAGCAAACATCTACAAGGATTGCACAGCTACCTTGGTTCTCCACAAGAAAAGTAGAAAGTTACCTATCAAGAAAGGGGTCAGGCAAGGAGACACAATCTCTCCAATGCTATTCACTGCATGCTTAGAAGAAGTATTCAAGCTCTTAGACTGGGAAGGCTTAGAAGTGAGGATCAACGGCGAATATCTCAGCAACCTTCGGTTTGCAGATGACATTGTCCTATTCAGCAACAATGGAGACGAATTACAACAAATGATTGAGGACCTTAATCGAGAAAGTGTAAGAATTGGGTTGGAGATGAATATGCAGAAGACAAAGATAATGTTCAACAGCCTGGCAAGGGAACAAGAATTCAGGATCGCCAGTCAGCCTCTAGAGTCTGTAAAGGAGTACGTTTATCTAGGTCAATTACTCACAGGGGACCCTGATCACGAGAAAGAAATTTACAGAAGAATAAAATTGAGCTGGAGTGCATATGGCAGGCATTACCAAATCCTGACTGGGAGCTTACCACTGTCGTTGAAAAGAAAAGTGTACAATCATTGCATTCTACCGGTGCTAATATATGGGGCAGAAACTTGGAGGTTAACAAAGAAGCTCGAGAACAAGTTAAGGACCGCACAAAGAGCGATGGAACGAGAAATTTTAGGACTAACGTTAAGAGACAGGAAGAGAGCGGTGTGGATCAGAGAACAAACGGGGATAGCCGATATTCTAGTTGACATTAAGCGGAAGAAATGGAGCTGGGCAGGCCATGTAATGCGTAGGATGGATAACCGGTGGACCATTAGGGTTATAGAATGGATACCAAGAGAAGGGAAGCGCAGTCGAGGTTGGCAGAAAACCAGATGGGATGATGAAGTTAGCAAATTTGCAGGCGCAAGTTGGAATACGCTAGCGCAAGACAGGGGTAATTGGAGATCGCAGGGAGAGGGCTTCGTCCTGAAGTGGGCATAAAATATAGGCTGATGATGATGATGATGATCACATAGCATAACATAAATATTCGCTGCAAAAAATGAAGTGCAAGCATACATCGCAATAATTACACAATACACAATGGGCTGATGAAGCTTCTTTCCCCCTCTTTCAGAGTAATTGGTCATAAAACGAAAGTTAAACGTGGTATCTAAGAAGCAGTCGCAGCTTCGTTGCACATTCACAAATACCAATCCATAAATGTGAACACCCTTTTCATAACTTCAGTTTCGCTCGAAGGTCGAAGCAACGACAGCGATAGCCATCGCACGAGGGCAATGCTGCTGCGCGCTTAATGAGCACTCCGGCGACTAGTAGGCGTCGAGATATGTCAGACGCGATGGTGACCTCTTATGTGGCGAAACTACGTCGTTACCGCATAGCGCATTGTTAGCGAGTGAAAACGCGACATCCACCAAACGCCCGCGCCACCACGGATGCGATACACGTGTCACCGAGTCCACGAGCATCTCTATTCCAAACTGTGCTTTGTATTTTTTTTATGGTTACACTAGCCGGTGATTGCGCTGGAACATGCTAAATGACACGTCTAAATAGCCGGCGCGATTACATTTCGACTATCGGCGACTCTCTCTCTCTCTCTCTCTATATATATATATATATATATATATATATATAGCGACTGGATTGCTTAATGGGTCAAGCGTATGTAGAAGAAAAGCACAACTTCGCGGTTATTTTTCCCTCATTTCCCCAGTAGTTTCGGTCGGTACAGCCACCTTTTTCAAGGGAGACAGTGAATTACCGCGACCGTTTCTTTATATATTTAGCTAGAGGGTATACCTAAATATATCAAGAGACTGTCGCGAGAATTTACGGTATCCCTTGAAGAAGGTCGGTCCACCAATGGACACCGTTCCATAAATAAACCCACTCGTGTGCTTTTCACCTTGTGTGTACCTATATATAAGGTTTGAAAGATATTTTATTGCTGTTCGTTATACACAATAATTTGTTATATGTGAGTTCGATATATCGGGGTTCGACTGGCCCTTTCAAAACTTAGGTATACAATTTTTATTTTGTATATCGAAATGCCTACATATCAATTTTTAGTGATTCCCTTCAGACTCGATATATCCAGGTTCGACTGTATATATATATATATATATATATATATATATATATATATATATATATATATATATATATATATATATATATATCCACCGAGATAGCTGCAGCGTCGTCGATAAAGCACACTTGTGCGCCAGCTAGAAGCGATATGCTCGGCCTCTACGAGTGTCGCTACTCACGTGGTTTTCAGTTACTTAAAGCTCAAGTGCAGAGGAATAAACAGTACAGTATTCTGGGGCGCGATCTTGTACGCGTTCCAAAATGGAACGGACCGCCTCCGTTCCATTTTGGAACGCCTACAAGATCGCGCCCCTGGTCGCTACTGTATTGCGTCACTTCAGTGGCGACGAAGATGGATCGAGGCCACCCGATTTTGACGGGACAGCTAGTAGTTGGGATGTCTACCACGTTCGCCTCGAGGCTTATTTTGAAGACAACGATATTAAGGACTTATCGAAGCACCGGGCACTTTTGGTAGCATCACTGAGTGACAGCGTAGTTCGAGTTCTTGAGGGACGATGTCCGTCAACAGCCGTTAACAGCTTAGAGTACGACGAAGTTGTGAAGGTGTTATAAGAGCACTACAGCCCGCAAGTGAACTAGGCAGCGGCAAGTCACGCATTTTTCATACGGAAGCAAGAAGATGGCGAGACAGTTGTGGCCGACTTACGACGTCTTGCGAAAGATTGCAACTTCGGATTGCCACTTCCTGGACAGAATGTTACGAGACCAGATGGTCTGTGGTATCCGGAACGACGACGCCAGGCGGTTCCTGCTGATGCAAAGGAAGCTGACTGAGCAGGACGCTGAGGAATTCGCAATGTCTTCAGAGTAATGCAGACGGCGAGAAAGGCGTTAGCAATGTGCTCTTCGTTCAACGGCGTCGTGGCAGCGGATGAAATACTGACAGCGGGTACGATAGGCGAGACCCACGCCCTTCTTGCTGCAGATGCGGCTCAAGTCACTCAGCACACGAATGCCAACATATTGGGAAGGTGTGCAGGAAATGCGGCACTAGACGGCATTTGTCGAGAATGTGCCAGCGCCGGCGCACCAATCAACAGCGATCATACGCTCTCAACGAACTGTCCCATAGGGAAGACAGCGGCGAAGAAATGCTTATCGCCTTATCCACCCAGAACAATGCTGACCAGGCGAGGACGCGACCAATGGAACGAAACTTGGTCTTAGGCGGCACGACACTGCGGATGCTAATCGATGCAGCGTCATCCGTCAGTGATATTCCAAAAAACGTCCTTAAAAGGCACCGTAAGTGGTGGCCTAGGCTTGAAAAAGGTGGTTGATCCCTCTTATATAGGAATCGGTATAGAACACGAAAGTGAAACGTGTCTTCACAGAAGTAGTGTAATGTTTATTGCACATTGATATATAATGTCTATTGGTGTTTTGTGGCTAAAGCGCCCTTAGGCGTTGATGCACCCACGCTGACGCCTGGTGGCACGTCTCCTCCATCACGACTACCAACGTCGATGACCATGAGCAACCGTCGTGCATATGGAAGCTGCACTACGCTGCACACGCTAGCACAACGCGAAAGACGAAGCACGTAACTGACACACTAATACAACGCGCAAGACAAAGCACGTAACTGAATCGTCACCGAGTCAAATCAGCGCGTACAGCGCGTCGTAATTGCAGCCTCCGCGATCAACTTCAGAAACATTTTCAGAGCTAATTGCGGAGGCCACGCTCCGCTGTGCTGAGTACGGTGAACGCCACCTAGGTGGCCTTGGTAGTGCTTCTTGATGCCAGCGTCCCTTCGAATGCTGGCATCGAGGCGTCGTAGTGCTGAGACCACCGAAGCGTTCACTGTCGGTGCGCGTTAGTGTCATAATGCAGTACTTCTCTTTTCTGCTCGTAGGCGGCGGCACCGCCCCGAGCAAGAGCGCGGGTACACGGAGGAGTGTTAGATATATAAGGCGCGTCTGTGTAGCTCTCTGCAAATGCGTTTGTGGCGCAATGGGTTAAACGCTCGGCGATCTATCGTCGCGGACCGAGAGGTCGTGGGTTCGATTTCCAAATTTTGCATGTTTGTGGAACTTTTTCTTCTGGCTTCTTTCTTTGTATTATGTTCGTGTACATTGTAAGAACGTCATATCCGTGACGGAAATACGTCAGTGAAGTCTTGGTGGACCCCGGCATAAAACACTTTCGTGTTAAAAAACGCCACTTCGATTGGCCTGCTTCTTGGGGCCTCTTCCAGTGGTCGGCCGAGTCGCCATGAGTGTGGAGCACGGCAAGACGCAAGTGGACGGTTCGCTCGTAGTAGTCGATTGTGACGGACCACAACTGTGCGGTAGAAACATAATTCAAGCTTTCCGCGAAGTCGGCTTGTCACTCTTTGAAGAACAGGCTCTACCAGGCGCTCATGCGCTGCAGTCTGAAGACGGCATATAAGAGCTGCTTGATGAGTTCTCAGACTTGTTTGAACACCGGCTGGGCTGTTGCAAAGGTCCGACCGGGAAGCAGCACATGAAAGAAGGTGCGGTGCCACGGTTTTTGAGGGCTCGTTCGGTGCCGTTCGCGCTTCGCAAAGCTGTGTCCGCTGAAATTGACCGCCTCGTTGAGCAAGGCGTTTTGTCACCAGTGAGTGTTTTCGAGTGGGCTGCGCCTGTTGTACCAGTGGTGAAGAAGAATGGGGACCTCAGGCTGGGCGGAGATTTTAAACTCACCGGGAATCCCGCCACTCACCTGGAGCAGTACCTTTTGCCAAAGGTGGATGATATTTTTGCAGCGCTCTACGGGGGAGAATTATTCACTACACTGGACTTGTGGAATGCTAATAACTAGCTCCCGCATGACGAAGAGGCTAAAAATATAACCGTTATCAACACGCACCAGGGCTTATACTCGTACAACAGATTAGTTTTCGGCATCTCGTCTGCTCCCGCACTGTTCCAGCGGCGCATTGAGTCGTTATTGCGGGGCTTACGAAGAGTGCGTGTATACTTGGACGACATTATAATCGCCGTAAAACAACATGACACGTCGACGCTTCGACAAGTGTTGCAGAAACTGCGGGACAGTGGCATCCAGCTGAACAAAGCCAAATGTCGGTTCCGAGAGAAAGAAGTGCAGTTTCTGGGGCACAAGATTGACGCATGCGGCCTTCACCCGCTGCCTGACAACCTCGAAGTCATAACAGCTGCACCAAAACCAGAGTCGGTAAGCCAACTTTGGTCGTTTCTGTGGCTAATAACGTATTACTCAGTTTTGCCTAATTTGGCTACGACCCTGGCTCCGCTCTATCGGTTGCTGGCGAAAGGCGAACGCTGGAACTGGAAAGAAGAGCAGGAAAGAGCTTTTGAGGAAGCAAAGCGTGCCTTGTTAAAGGCAAATTTTCTGGTTCACTACGATCCGCAGAAGGAATTGCGGCTGGAGTGTGACACTTCATCAGACGGTTTAGTCGCAGTATTATCTCACCGCATTGAAGGCGTGGACAATCCGACGGCATTTCGTTCAAGAACGCTGACGTCAGCAGAACGCAATTATTCGCAAATAGAGAAAGAAGCGCTGGCCTTGGTGTTTGAAATTTCAAAGTTTCGCGATTTCCTGCTCGGCAACCGTTTCACGTTAGTAACGGATCACACGCCACTCACCGGGCTCTTCCACCCAGACCAACCGATTCCGCAGATGGCGGCAGCTCGAATTCAGCGTTCGGCGCTCCTTCTATCGGCGTACCGATACAATCTGGAATACCGCAAGGGACTGCACAATGGTAACGCGGTCGCTCTTAGTCGCATGCCTTTTCTGGGGGATCATGAACGTGGAAGTCAAGCTGTGATGGAATATGTGCTGTACACGCGGGGTTTAGATTCAAGTGCCCTTCCATCTAAACAAATGATTGCTCTGACCCAGGAGGACGGCACACTTCGGCAAGTCCGGGAATGGGTCGAGCGTGGCTGGCCATCACATCTTGCCAAGGAGCAGCAGCATATGCTTCCGTACTTCACCCGGCCACGCCAGCTCGTCTTGAGTCACATCCTCATTTACTGAGGTCATCGTGTGGTCGTGCCTGAGCCAGCCCGACAGTGCTTATTGGACGAGCTGCACGATACGCACCCAGGAATTCGGTCCATGAAGAAGCTTGCGCGCACGTTATTCTGGTACCCCGCATTGGACAATGACATTGAAAGGTTGGTGAAAGGCTGCCCCTAGTGCGTGCAGTGTTGGTCGATGCCTGCGTCGCAAGTTCCTTCCCCGTGGCCCAAGACAGGAAAGCAGTGGTACCGATTGCATATGGATTTTGTAGGCCCTGTGGATGGTTACCTAATCTTCATTGTAGTTGACGCGGAAACCAAGTGGATAGAAGCAACGCCTGTGAAAACACCGACGACGGACAGAACTGTTCAGCTGCTCAGAGAAAGTTTCGCCCGTTTTGGTATTCCGCAGTGTGTGGTGTCGGACAACGGCCCCCAGTTCTCGAGCGCGGCAATGGCAAAGTTCTTGCAGGAAAATTGCATACGCCACGTCAAAACGGCACCATACTATCCACAATCAAATAGATTAGCGGAGCAGGCTGTGCGAACAATAAAAGAGGGTCTAGAGAAACACAAACGCGGCACATTACAGGGAAAGGTGTCCCGTTTTCTGTTCCGTTACACATCGACGCCTCTCGAGAGTGGTAAACCACCCGCACAACTGCTCATTGGGTTCCCGCCCCGGACGAGGCTCTCTGCCCACTTCCCAGAAGGCGAGGTACCTGCAGAGGCTGACGCGATCCAGGAACCGTTTCCGTCGGCCAATACACAACCATTGTTCCCACCTGGAAAGCGCACCTGGTCCCGCAAATTTCAGCGAGGGCGAAAATGGCTACCAGGGACTGTGATAGCGACGGAGGGGAATCGCATGGTAAGGCTGGAGACGCCCCAGGGAATACAGCGCCGTCATACGGATCAGTTGCGTACACGGCTAGCGGAAGCGACAAAGACAAGGGAGAATGCAACAACGCTCGGCCGCAGTTCAGCGGAAACACAGCCGCCCGCGGAGACTCGAGAAGCAAGGGCAACGGCGCCCTACAGTCCAGCGACTCCCCAGCCGGCCACAGAGACTCGACAAACGAGTGCATCGGAAGCAATGCAACTGCGCCGCTCAACACGATCAAGACGCCCACCAGAGCGACTGGGCTTTTGAAGGGGGAAGAGAAGCAGCGTCGTCGATAAAGCACACTTGTGCGCCCGAGTTCCTTATCAGCTACCTGCTAGAAGCGATATGCTAGGCAGCAGCGAGTGTCGCTACTCACGTGGTTTTCAGTTACCTAAAGCTTTTCGGGCACAGCAGTGGCAGTGGACGGCACGCAGCATCGCTTCTTACGCATTTGTTTTGCCACTGTTGCAGAAATACACCGTGCGGCCGTCAATCTGGCTGTTGCGTCATCGCGGCGATAATTTGGACCGCCGACCCGATTTCAGCTGCTACCACGTGACAGACCTGAGGACGAGGGGCGTCAAAAGGACAGGCGGATCCTGGATTCTTCGCTTTTCGGGCACAGCAGTGGCAGTGGACGGCACGCAGCATCGCTTCTTACGCATTTGTTTTGCCACTGTTGCAGGTTGGTGTTATTTTCCTTCGACCTCGCTCTTAAGCTTCTGGCGTTCCCTGCTGCTGCTGTGCCTCTAGTTAATCATTGACCGCTGTTACTATGACTGAATGTTTGGCGTGCAATGGAGACATACGGCCCGAAGAAATACCCCTTGTGTGTACAATTTGTAAATATTCATACCATGTTGGTAAATGTTCTGGAATCACTGGGTCGGCCTTTCGTAGTAAAGGCGATTCCTTTAAAAATTCTTGGAAGTGTGCAACATGTCAAACAAATGAAAAAAGGGGCGGTGCGTCATCGAATCTGTCTGAAAGCCAAAGATTTGAAAGTAAGCTGAACCAACTAAATGCAAACATACTATCACTTCTTCCACTTGTTGCCAAAGTGGATGCCTTATCTGAGGCTGTCAAGGGCATCAGTAACATTGAGGCATCTATTCAATTGCTTTCTGACAAGTATGACGAAATACTTGAGAAGACTGACAGTCAGGGTACTGAAATTGCGGCCTTGAGGAAGCGTGTTGAACGTTTAGAGTCTGAAACTTCCCCAAATACCCAAGAAGTGAAAGCTCAGTTAAACGAATTGGAGCAGTACAGCCGCCGTCAAAACATCGAGATTCACGGTATGCAAAAAGAAGAGAATGAGAACCTTCTTGATAAGATGAACTGTCTGGCACGTACGCTTGAGCTTCCCGAGCTATCAGATTCTGACCTTCATTCCCTTCATCGGCTGCATCCACGTGCTGGTAAAATGCCTGTGGTGATAGCTCGCTTCCAATCTGTCATGTTGAAAGAACAGTGGATGCAAAGTCGCTCACGTCTTCGGGAGAAAGCACCAGGCTTGCGCATTTTCGATAACTTGACTGCGATGAACAAAAGGCTTTTATGGCTAGCGCAAACGAAGGGAAAAGAAATGAAGTACCGCTTCGTGTGGCAAAGGAATGGCCATGTTTTTGCACGAAAGAATAGTGGCGACAGCGTCATTCGAATTTGCCAGGAAAGTGATCTCGCGAACATGGTTTAATGTTACCGCTACACGTATTGTTTTGATAAGCTTTATTCCTTCCCATGGCGGTTTCATTCCTAAAGTCTTCTTATCTCGATGCTGTTTCTTTTCGTGATTTTGCTTTTGAGGAGAGTAAGCGCTCGAAATTCTTTTCCTTTTATCATTTAAACGCGCAAAGTTTACGGAACAAAGAGGACCAATTAAACACATTCTTTATGTCCTTAAGCTTTGAGTTTGATATTTTGGCCTTTACGGAAACTTGGTACAATACCGTTCAAGATGTAATCCAAATCGATGGTTACAAACCTGAATGCTTGAGCAGATGTAATAAGAAAGGGGGTGGGGTTGCTTTATACATAAAAAACGCTGTTCATTATGACGTAATGACTGAACACTGTTCTATGTCGCCCAACTACGAACTTCTTTTTGTCAGATGTAGAACTTTCGTAATTGGCGTTGTTTATAGGCCTCCTGCTGGCTCGTTGGTAGAATTTTTCCGTAGATTTGAAACATTGCTTGATTCTCTATCGTCTATGATAATACCTGTGGTAATTTTGGGTGACTTTAACATTGATTTGTTGCAAGCTGGTAACACATCAGTTAATGAATTTGTCGACCTGTTATCAATGTATGGCTTTTCAAACAATATTGCTCTGCCTACTCGCGTCTCTGCATCTAGTGAAACCTTGATTGATTTGTGTCTGACTAACCATGATGAAAGTGACGTGAAAGCGGGAGTGCTTTTAAGTGTAGTCAGTGACCATTTACCTTTGTTCTGTTTCATTCCTAAGCGCATATTTCCAGAGGTTATCTCAGAACACTCGACAAAATCTACGCGAGTGATGACTAAGCGTGCAATAGATAATTTTCGTCAAAAAATTGCGTCTGTGAACTGGAATGAAATTTTAGATACAAAAAAATCAGATTCAAGCCTTTTATACAACAGTTTTCTCGAGAAAATTATTGAAATTTACGAGTATTCGTTTCCTTTGGTAACTGTTAGAAAATTCAAGAAAGCGAGAAAACCGTGGATTACGCACGACCTTGTCAAAAGAATCAGGGCACGAGATAAGCTCTTCGGAAACTTTCTGAAATATAAGGACACAGAAATTTTTATACAATATAAAAAAGTCAGAAACCGGTTAAATGCCGACATAAAAAAGTCACGTGTTGATTACTATGCTAGCAAATTTACGGACATTCTTTATGACCCTAAAAAAACTTGGCGCACACTAAAGGACCTATTGCGGTACACAAAGAACAGCATTCCCCAGGAACTTACGTACGGCGACAAAGTGCTAAGTGGTAAATCCCTCGCTGAAGTGTTCAATCAGCAGTTCTTGTGCTTTGGATCTTTTGACTCGGAAGTTAGCAACAACTTTAAGGACTATATTAACACCAGTTTGCAGAATACTATGTACCTTATCCTGTTACACCTGCAGAAATAGCACACATTATTAGCAATTTAAAGAACAGCTCCTCTTGTGGTTATGATGGTATTAAAGTAGCACCAATTAAAGCAGTCGCGGATTTATTATGCAATGTTCTTTGTGACATAACAAACCTTGTGTTTTCTACAGGCATTTTTCCGGATAACATGAAAATTGCTAGGATTGTCGTCTTGCATAAAGGAGGCGTCACTGATTGCATCACTAATTACCGGCCGATATCCATACTTCCAGTTTTTTCAAAAATTATTGAAAAAGCTTTAAATTCTAGAATAACTGGATACCTGCAAAAGCATAACCTTATATCCCCGAATCAGTATGGCTTTCAAAGGGGTAAATCTACTGAAACTGCGCTACTTGAAATACGTGATAAAATTGTTGCCAATATAGAAAACCAACAATACACAATAGGCCTATTTTTAGACTTTAATAAAGCATTTGATTCAATTAAACATGACATACTTTTTTCTAAATTACCCTTTTATGGAATCAGAGGCATTGCGCTAGACTTACTGCGTAGCTATCTATCACACCGCTCCCAATTTGTCGAAATCAACAGCATAAAATCAGATTTAGCAGATATTAAGTACGGCGTCCCGCAGGGTTCTATTTTAGGTCCTACGATTTTCCTCCTTTATATCAACGATATCGTGGCAATACCAGAAACACCCGATATTGTATTATATGCCGACGATACAAATGTTTTCTTCTCCTCTGATAACATCTCTAGTCTAATTCCTCTTATTAACAACTGGTTAAATTCCCTTTCAATGTGGTTATCGGCAAATCAGCTCAGCCTAAATGTTAAAAAACAAAGTATATTGTTTTACTCCTATTAACAAGCCAGTTATGCTCGCATCTTCTCTGATATTTCAATCGCAACCACTTGAAAGGGTTTCCCAGTACAAGTTCTTGGGTGTACTCTTCCATGAAAATCTACGGTGGACGCATCACGTAAGTTATATTAAACGTAGCATAGCACAATCCATCGGTATGCTGAATAAGCATCGCACGTTGTTACCTTTAAAACTTAAGCGTCAGCTGTACTTTGCTACTATTCATTCCAGACTCCACTATTGTCTACTTATCTGGGGCGTCACTTCTAAAGCTAACTTGGAAACTCTATTCCGAATGCAGAAAAAATGTGTTCGTATTATTCATAACTTACCGATGTACGAACATACCTCTGAATACTTTCACCAGGACGGTATATTGAATATCAGTAGTCTATATAAACAAAAATTATCCGGAAAAGCATTTTTAGAATTCATAAGTAATCGTGAGAACTTTTTTTCTACATACACTAATACCACAACTAATTATTCCTTAAGAGCTAGGAACTTTATTAAGGTAAAAACCAGAACAAATTACGGCAACCAGCTTTTAGTGTGGCAAATTCCTAATTTACTTAATGATGAGCATGCTTTATTTAATATTATGCAAGATTCCTCAACCATTTCAGTATTCAGAATGAAATCGAAACTGTATTTTCTCGACAATTGACTCACGTTTTTTTTTTAATTGATTTTCCTGCTTTCCAACTGATATGTTGTCATGTGCTGCAATACTTCTTTTTCCATTTGACTTTGGCCTTTCTGTACTTAGTTTTTTCATTTGCATTATTTATACTTATTGTACTGTATTGACCTATTGAATGTTTAATTGCATCATTTGTATATGTACAAGTATGTATATATGTCTGTATTAGGTGTACATTTGTATCCATTTTTTGCACTGTTATCTGCTGTGCTCGTGGCGCCAGGAGCCTAGTCAGGCGTGCATAGTCTCGCCTTTTGCTCCGGCGCCATGACAATCTTGTATTGTCAAAATCATAATAAAACTTCAAACTTCAAACCAAACCACTGCACTCGACCTGAGACGAAGTCATAGTGCAATATGTAATGTTAAAACACAGCCTCTTTCTTCAATTATATGCACAGAACGCCAGTGCTTTATACTTCCTCTGCATCCAAAACAAGGTTAAAGAACAAAGTGCCAACCCTGGCGCGGAATATTATTCGAAATATAAAGAAGGTGTGCCCCAGATTTGGTTTACGTAATGTAGCAGTTTCAAAATGGCAATCCACTTCACCGCACCAGTGCAAAAAACAGGGAATACATGTTTCTTACTTGTAGTGTACTAACGTAGCACCCGTACACTTATGCGCGTATATGTCATTTTCAGCGAAGCATGCAGACAAGCCACTGATTTTTTTGTCGCCAAACACGTACTCTAGCTATCCATGGTTCCCGTACCTATGGGCGGTTACCGGTAAATTTCAGTGCACACTTGGATACTCGGATCATCAGTGCTGCAATCGCTTTGTCGCGCTCAGCGCTAGGTATATGTGTCCGAGATTTACCTGCGCTGTTTTGTTTGGTGTTGCAGCACACGTTTGTTTCACCGTTTACAGAATATTGCAGTGTCATGGTAGTCAATGAAAGGCTATACCTATAAAGTTAGTTGTCATAAAAACATCACGTTGCATGTTCAAGAACCAAGGACTCCACGTAACGAGTGCATACAATTTTTCCGGTTCAAAAGCAGCCCAAGATGCCAAATAAATAGAAATTATGACGTCAGCGTACCACCGCTGTCGTTGTCACACTGTATTGAACAATCACAATTTGCCAAATTCTTATCTTTCTCAGCTACGTCAAGTAGAGCCTCCAATTTGCATAACTAGACTAATCAATTTCTTTCTGCTATTTAGGGTAACTTTCAGCAACAGTGGCGAAGGAGTGTGTAAAGTATTTGTAGCTGTAATTGTAGTTTATTTCCTCCTCCCCCTCAATGTTACATACTAAGAAAGGGGCCTTTAGTGGTGCTTGAAATAAAATTCAAATAAATTTTCTTGGACAGTTTCGTTTACAAACAGTTAGAATAAATTCCAAGAAAACCTACCACATTTTCTTCCGATTTGCCATATTTACAGTTTTCAACAACTTTAGCTCACTTTTAAGGACCGATAAGTTTCCTACTTGGCCCACACTAATTCAGAAAAGGTGACCTCCGTCACACTTGTTTTATCCTAGTCCACTCATTTGTTTATGTTAATCAGGACGCTTTTCATGGACATCAAATTCCGTTGCAACTTTTCTTTTAAATCTGAATCAGTAGAACACGGCTTGACCAGGTGTATGAATCGAGGAGGAGAAGCACCGCTGTGCCCCGCCTCCCACAGCCCCACACACGCAGTTACGCTAAAACTTATCGCAACCAAACGCTCCCGTAACATTCATAAATAAAAATATTGCGTGATATTGGTTACGCCTTACCCCCTCGAATCTATTCCTTTTCAGCCCGTTCGGGACGCTTCACGTATTGCGGTGGGCGCTAGAGTGAGCGCTATGCGATTTACTATAGGAGGGTCCCTCCCCGCTGCGCCCTGCTCAAGTCGTTATGAAGTGCCGCCGCCTGTATCGATCGGCGCTGAAGGGAGGGAAACAGTGTTCTCTTTCGAGAGTGAGCTTATAGACCCAAGCCACTAACTCCGCGTCTGCAGAGAGAGTTCTATCCGGGTGCGCTCTAAGTACGATCGAAGGGGATCGTGGTAAACGAAGCGTGAAACGACGACCGATGGATGAGTGCCGACGGGACCGTTATCAGTGTCGTTGTCTGCGAAGCTCCCCGTCACCCAACACGCCGTACGCAGTATTACCTGTCTCAATTTTGTCTCAAAGGGGCAAGAGCATGAGGTTTGTATTTTCTGCGCCACAACAGACAAAACAAAATTGGAGGAGGCTTAAGCTTGGCCTTTAAGAGTAGAACGCGATAGCGTTATCGGGACCCGTTCGCATCGCATCGTTCGCACCCAGCAAGCAGGCTTCATTCGCTGCAACAGTGAACGTGGGAAAGCCAGCTTACAAAAACGAAGCTTACACCGATCCCCTTAAAGTCGGCTTCACTTTTAAGCAGAAATGGTTTGCTGGGAAGACGTTTCTCCAGAGGCAATATAAGTCATATTAAAATGTGAAGGCCCTAGGATCTTTGTAATTTTTTTAGTAATTGTTTTCTATTGCCCCGACGCGCGCGCAGTGTCCAATACGCATTTTTGACCTACCGAGGATGCCAGTGCCATCTGGATAAGATTTTCGCAGGTAGGCTACCCGAGTGAGCCGGTGTTTTTATGCTAGAAATGCTGGCAAAAGAGGTTTGTGTTTGAGTTTTCTCGTAAGCGAATTATGTTTTCTCGTACATTCAAATAACAGTTCGACGCCACCAAGTCTGTAGGTTGTGCTTAAGTTGTACTTTACCATTTTTCTGATGGATTTCACTGTGCGAAATTCATTTTTATTTCACCAAAAGCTTGCACCACAACGAAGGGCCTGCGCGGTTGGGGTGGTTGCAAATGATGTTTTCCGCCACGGACGACGCCTGCACTAACGCCGACGCCGGATTTTTTTGGGACCTGGCGCCCTTAACGCTATCGCGTTAAAATGAGTGCAAGAACAAGGAGCACAGCTGACAAAAGTCTCATCAGGACGATAGTGTCGGCCGTCGGGGCCGAAGTGGCAACAAGGTGATTAACGAAGCTAATCCAGATATATTTATACATAAATATGGACTGTATTGGTTTAAGCAGCCGCATGCCGAATTTATCAGCAAAGGAAATTGTTTCTTTTTTTATTAGAATTGTATTAGTATACGAATTGAGCGTTCTTGTTAGGAAGTACGCCGTACTGCCACCTATTTCTGCGGTTACATACATATTTAGCTAAACTTACTCTGCGACGAATAGCCGTGAATTAAACTAGCTTACACTTCTCGGGCGGGAAACATATTAAGGACACACATTTCGCATCGGCTGCTATATAGATATATTTGATGCAATGTAAATGCGACTATAAAAGATTTTTTCATACTTTTTTCTTCAACCATCCCACCTATCCAACCACCGCGACATCTCATCTCATAAGAGTGCCTCCAATTTAGGCTTCGTTTGCCAAACCGAAAACATCTCTGCGGGCTCCCGCTAAAGGAAGCGGGAGTTCATATTGCTGCTATCTTAAAGGGGTCCCCGTTTCTGTGTATTACGTGGCTTTCCTACATGATTTGCTTGGCCACGTTTACCTTGGTTAGGCATGTTCCAAAAACCGAGAAAGGGTGTTAATTTTTTGTTGGTTTATTTCTCTTTTTTGCAGGAGGAATTAATCGTCAGTTGGTTCATCACCAGGTAAGTATGTGCTTGTGATGGCATGGTAGTACATTCACGTTCGTACACTGTGATCTGCAAACAAAAAAGCAGTTCTGGAACTACGTCAGTGGGTTTGAATACATCTAGCTGAATGTTACTTAGGCATAACGTTGTCACTATCTAGGTTTGTTCCCCGTTTAACTTAAGAGGATTGTTACAAAACAACATGGCAAGATTTTTTGTTTTTGTTTGTTTGTTCGTTTTCCCCCGTATGGCTATATATATAAGCAATAAATATCGTTTGCTTAAGCAAACTCAGCAATACATCGTTTGCTTCTTTTAACATTTCATTTATAGGCAATAAAGGATAGCCTACGATACAATATTTACCCAGGAATTTGTTACACACTGTTTCTCAATGTGACCGATAGCTATTCAGCTTTTTTTCATTGCGGACATTTCCTCTTGAAATTGAAGTGGTTGTCCTCGTCTTGAAGGCTGCAGCGCGTGGTCTACGGGGGTCGAAGAAAAATAGGCACGGCCCTGTGCCTGATCGCCACCTCCTCAGCGCATTTGATGGCCCGGAGCTGGGCGTCCAGGCTTGTAGTCATTACGATCCTGTCCTAGGCTTCATTCCACGGTGACTGTCCTAGGACATCATCTGGGTATGCAGCAAGAATCCTACAACCCCCCCCCCCCCCACCCCCGCCAGAACCCGTAAGATTCGTGACATAAACTTGCAGCGTGGTCGCAAGCACAATAAATGGCTGGAATTTCAAATGCAGCCGAATGGCGTCGCTCTTCACACGTAATCCTTTACTAAAAAGCATCTACCAGATTTGGAGCAGCCATTTGCTGATAATTTTCTATAGGAAGGGCGCAACACAATGACTGCGATAAGGAAAAGTTGAGGTTTGGGCATGATACTTAGGCGAGATATAAAGTGGCTGTAGGCAATAGCGACATCTAGAGAGCATTAGGAATCTTATGCAGACGTGGATGGGAGTAGCGCACCGATAGGACAGGCAATGATAGCACATATCTAAATTTTGGTTGACTGTATTAACAACCGAATTATTGAGTTAATCAAACCAATTTATTTTACAGAACATATGAAAGCGAACATGAAGTATTTAGATGTATATAATTATTACAATAGTTCTTTAGTGGTGGATCTGTGCGAGGAGCAGAGCCTTGCAGTAGTTAGCAGGGAAAAAATGCTGTGAGCAGCTAACGTGCCAAAAGCGAAACTAGGCCAGTCATGCTACAATTCACTTTCAAACCGGTTTACGCCGACTACGCTAAATGACGATTGATGAGCAGGAAACAGATAGCCTAGGTAACGGTATCACAAGCTTATAACCTTAACTTTTGGGAGATATACCGCCACGAGAAAGCAAGCAACAGCAGCAGAGTACTTTAAACGAAATGAAAAGGTGATAGCAGTAATATTATTATTTCTTTATTATTTATAAAATACTGCAGGCCCAAACTAGGGCCCATGCAGGAGGGGTATCAAAAGGTTTACACAAGCAAAAAAAAAAACATCGAACAAAATTCATTACAGATCATGAAGAGAGGAAAAAAATAATATATACATAAACGTACGTTGCACATCAATGAGCACCCTATGGCCGTGAAAACAATTATAAAGATTGCAACTTTAGGAAAAATAGTCCTATGGTTCACGACAAGGAAGAAAGAAAAAAGAAAGAAAAAAATCAAGAAGAAAACAAAAGAAAGCGCGTCACATTATGACGTTAATGCGTCGAATAAGTTACTGTGCTGTAGCCTAGATAGCGGCAAAGCTTTCCAGTCTGTAATGGTTTGCGGAAAAAATGCAAACTTGAATGCATAAGTACGTGTTCTAAATGGTGTTAGCGATTCAGCATAACGATTTCGAGTCAGTCGTGACATCAGAGGTTGGATGTACGGAGCAGGGTCTAATGCGAGATGGTTGTTTTTCAAGTGAAAAAGAAACTTTAGTCTCAGAATTTTGCGACGGAGCTTAAGTTCCTGGATATTATTTCGTTGCATCATAAGAGTTGGGGAGTCCGTCATGCGGTATTTAGAAAAGATAAACCGAATGGATTTACGTTGGATCATTTCTAGAGCATCAATGTTTCTCTTAGTGTGTGGGTCCCAAATAATACATGCATATTCGAGGGCAGGTCTAATGATTGAATTATAGGCCAACAGCTTGACGGATGGAGGGGCTTGTCGAAGTTTATATCTGAGGAAACATAGCTTGCGGAAGGCGGATGAGCATATGTTAGATACGTGGTTATTCCAACTGAGATTCTTTGTTATTGTTACGCCAAGGTACCTATATTCGCTGACTTCTTTGAGTAGGTGAGATGATAGCATATATGGAAACTAGAAGTAATTTTTCTTTCTGGTTACATTAATGTACACTGTTTTTTCAGAGTTTAGCTTCATACCCCATTCGTTGCACCATTGATAAACGTTACTCGCGCATTTGTTTAGAAGCACCTGATCGTCTACGCTATCAATTTTCTTAAACATAACACAATCGTCAGCGAATAGCCTTATTTCGACAGGTTGAGGGATAACATTAACAATGTCATTAATATATATTAAAGAAGCAATGGTCCTAAAACACTTCCCTGAGGAACACCTGATGTAACCGGAAGTTTGGATGAGCTGCAGCCGTTTATATTAACGAACTGTGTGCAATTACATAAGTAAGCGGAAACCCAATCCACAATAAAACTTGGAAGGCCGATATGTTTAAGTTTGAAAATGAGTTTATCATGAGGAACTAAATCGAAGGCTTTCTTGAAGTCCAAAAAATAACATCAATTTGCCCGGATTTATCTAGAATAGATGCGAAAGTATGTATGACTGAGACCAATTGAGTAACAGTGGAAAAACCCTTCCTAAAACCATGTTGAAAAGGGGTTAGTATATTCATATTGTTTAGAAAGTCAGTGATATGGTTGGCTACGATATGCTCAAGAATTTTGCAACAGGACGAAGTGAGAGATATGGGGCCATAATTTGAGACCAGTGACTTATCCCCTGTTTTGAATACTGGCACGATTCGCGCTGTTTTCCAATCGCTGGGAATGCTAGATGAACGTAGGGAAGCACGGAAGATGATTACAAGAAAACTGGCAACCATCTCGGCATATCGACGCAGAAACGCATTTGGGATATTATCAGGGCCTGGTGAAGTTTTAGTTTTTCAATTGAGAAGCATAGACACCACGCCTGATAATGATACGATGTCGGAGTCAGGATGACATGATGTGGTATTGACACATGCGCCATCGCAAGCCTTTGGAAAAACGCTCTGAAAGTAAACATTGAAATGCCAAGAGATGCGTTGCTTATCTGTAACGAGGGTGTCATTATGCATTATTTGATTAATGCCCTCTTTTTTCCGACACAATTGGGACAAAAACATTTCAGGGGCGGTCTGGATAAAGTTTGGCAGCGTATGTTGAAAATAGGTCTGCTTTGTACGGCTTACAGCTTGGTTGAGTAGTGTCTGATTCGTTCGGATAATGCTGTGGGAGGCCCCGCGCCGTCTTAACCGTTTTAGTTTTCTTTTCTTGTGCAAAATGTCGCGCGTTATCCATGGGTTCTTTTTCTCTGTCTTTTTCGTTTTATTTGGCACAAAGTTATCTATGCAGTACAAACATAACTGTTTAAATTTCTCCCATAGTTCTGAGACATCAGGCCCACCAAAACTGCTGAGGTTAAGATCAAGGTAGTCTAAAATACTTTGATCTTCAGCACGAAAAAAGTTTTTAACAGTCACTGTTTTTGTAGTAGCACTATTACGTGCTTTTAGAGGGCATGAGAACTTCACCATATAGTGGTCTGAAAGACCTGGTTCGACTGACACAGAAAAAGTTTCCATACATCGGCTTACAAAAACAAGATCCAATATTGAGGACGAACTGCCTTGAATGCGAGTAGGTTGCTTAACCACTTGCTGCAGGTTCCTACATAACATTAAGTCTAGTACACTCTGAACATGCACGCTATGCTCACGAGAAGCAAAAGGATTGTCCCAATCAACACCAGGAAGGTTGAAATCACCAGCAATAATTATTTTTTCCTGTGCGAAATTCGACATGTGTTCGTATAGATCATGCAAAAACAGCGGAGGTGTATCGGGAGGACGGTACACTGCGAATAGTAATAAAGAAACACCACAGCATGACAACTTTAAAGAAATACTTTCATGATTGTCGATTTGTCTTAGAAGAGTTGCTGTAATGCTATGTTTAACCAAGACGGCGACGCCACCCCCTCTTGTATTCCTATCCCGCCGAAAAACTTGGTACAAAGGTGGAAAGATGCTGTTGTCATGAATGTCATCACGGAGCCAAGTTTCCGTGATCACGACGACATGAGGGCTGTATCCCAGAATGATGGTTTCAAGCTGATCACTTTTATTCACAACACTGCGCGCGTTTATATTTAACAGACGCAGCTCTTCAACACATGAAGTTTGCTGTCAATTTTTGCTGGAGGTTCTTTGACGACTAACCAGCTCTACCCTATAATTCGCGTCATCATCCCATGCGTATAGGTCATTGTCTATGCGCAGTTTATCATGCAGAAGAGTGACTTTCTTGCCCTGTTGCTTTTCCATTTTGGCGCTTTGCCATAACAGCTTGAGTTTTCTTAGTGTGTCCGCCAAATAATTTTCTGAATGGAAATTGATGTTCCCTTGAGCTTTCGCGCGTTTCTTAGAACTTCCTGTTTTTCGTTGTAATTTTGAAAGAATACAATCACTGGTCTTTTCTTTCCTGTCTTTCCAATGCGATGTATTCTTGCGACAGAGCAGCATGTTACGTTGAGTCTCTTACAAAAAAGATCTTCAATCACTTTTGTGCGAAGGGCCGTCTCATTTTCACCCCTGTCTTCCTGTATGCCAAAGATAATCCGATTCGAGCGTCTGCTCCTGTCTTCAAGATCTACTACTTTGGCTTGAAGCAACTTTACTGTCTGTTCTAGTCTGTTTACTGTCTGTTCTTTACTGTCTGTTCTAAATATCAACAAGCGTAGACGACAAAATGCTGGCTTTTCTTACAGGAGCCTGGGGGAGGAAGTGGAGAGAAAGAGAGAAGGCAGGGATGTTAACCAGAAATTTGTCTGGTTGGCTACCCTACTCTGGGAGACGCGAAAAGGGGAATAGAAAGATGAGATCGAGAGAGGCGGGAGAGGAGGAAGGACACGGTGAGCTCACGCACTCACGCGGAGGGCCTGAGCAATTCAAAGGCGTTCACATGGCCCCATCGGCCTCAATAAAGACAACAGTGTCTTCACAGCGTTTGGGGCAGACGAGAGATGGGGACGGTCTTCAAGTAGCACTTGCACGGACAACGGCCGATCGTCCAGTCGTCGCAATGCTATAGATAATGTTTGTCTTTCCGACTGTAATCGACCGCAGTGACACAATAAATATTCGATGTTCTCTTCGCTGCCGCAGACGTCTCACGCAGCACATTCGGTCATTTCAATCAAAGCACAGTACGCCTTCGTGAAAGCCACTCTCAACCACAGCCGGTATAGAAGCGATGCCTCACGTCGGTGAATCCCGGGTGGAGGTCGGAGTTGACGCGAAGGGTTCGGTTCGTGTAGACTGATGCACGTGTATTTGGGGTGTTCCACTCAGTTAAAGATAGCTAGCGTGCCAGGTGACGAAGCTGCCTTCCAGCGTCTGTCCTGGAAAGAAGAATGGGAACGTTGTGTTGTTCGTGATGTGACTCTCGGGCAGCTTTGTCTGCGAGATCGTTTCCATGGATCCCGCAATGGCCATGGAGCCACTGGAAAATAATTTCGTGGCCTTTCTGTTTGACGTCGTGGAGCAGCTTGACATTTTTTTACGTTAGCTGTTCGTGAGCTCTACGTCGGAGAACAGACTGCATACTGTGTAAAGCCGGTCTCGAGTCGGAAAACATCGCCCACGTACCAGGACTCTCTGCGTCAATAAATTGAAGTGCACTGCACAGAGCCGTGAGCTCTGCAGCTGTGGACGTCTGGACATGTGACGTCTTGAATCGCAGTGTTGCTCCTCTTGTCGGTAAAAACACAGCACCGCCAGAACTGGTCAGTGTAGTCGATCCGTGCGTATGGACGTGCACGTGACTACAGTATCTATTGTACAACAGGAGTAAGCACAATTGTTTTAGTGCAGACGGTGATAGATCTGACTTTTTGTGAAGTCCCGGATTTCTGACTGGTACTTCAGGACGGCACAGACCCCATGGAGGAGACACCAGCCTGGCCGCAGGTGCGTACCCGGATGTAAGCGAGGCACGATATGCACTGAGAGTTGTGCTATATGACGTGCGGGTCTTTCCGTGGTGAGTGTGGCGAGGTGGTGGCAAGGAGTGCGGGCAATGTGCCTGACATGTGCACGCATTGTCTCGATAGCGATGTGCGTCGTGATTGAATAATCTTGAGCAATGGCGATAGTTTTAGCCTTTGACGCACTCCGTGGTACTACAAGCCATATCCTAAGAGCTTGCGCCTGAATTACCTGAATTGTACACAAACTAGGTTTGCAGGTGTTAGATATACCAGGCAGGCTGTATCGGGGGAACCCAGCATTACAAGCAACTCGAACACACAGATTACTCCCACCACGCTATACGCATTATATTAACAGGGACCCAGGCTCCCCCACTTGTAAACAGTGCTGGGCCTATCCATCAAATAAATACATCTTGTGGGAGTTCCCTGCAAACGCCATGTTCAAAAACACCATACTTTCCAAATTACCACACAACAAGCGTCCTGGAAGCTGGGAGGAATGGACCACTCCCCCACGAAGGTTTGAAAAACTATATGGTGGCCGCTTCTTGTGCAACACGTCAAGAACGTGCTTAGCCAGGAGGCATGAGCCTACCAGGAGTCCCGGACTTGGGCTTTAGTTCCTTCGGGACTAATAAGTATTATTTCTCTCTCTCTCTCGTAGACGTGATGCAGCTGGAAATAAGACTAGCACCACGAAGTAATTGTTGGAGTAGGAAGCGAAAATTTCGCAAGTGACGGAACAAAGAAATAATGCAACGTGTACAAGAGCGTAAGCAGGTGTGATGGTTAAGCACTCTCATCACTATCTTGTGTGCTTTGGGACGAAAAAAGATACAAAAGAAACACCGGGAGACAAACAAATATTTTAAAGGTTATCTTTCACACAAGCAATTGGCAACAAAAAGAAAGAAAGAAATGTCAGACATCAAGTTTCCCGCAGCAGACAGTCGCGACGCTTAGACCAGAAACGGACAGAGAGATAACAAAAACTGAAGGCCACACCAACATTCGGCGCGCCTAGAGTTAAAAAAACAGTAAACGTCGTCTCTCAGTTTCCATAGATGTGACAGCTCGCTTTTCATTGCAGGGTAGGCTCGTCGAGGCGCGCTGAGGAAGAAGTGGCGTGCTTGCTGTGGCTGGGACTGTCGCCAGCACCGTATGTGGTGCCTTTCTACGTTGAGGGCACCACGGCGATGACTGGCCGCAACACAAGAGCACCGCGACCCAGGGAAGACCCACGCTGAGAGCGCCTCGGTAGGCTTCGACCAAGATAGGAGCCTTAGCAACTGCACCCTGGCAGGAGCCGCGCAGCAGGCCTCGTCCTTGGTCCTAGAACAGGCTCCAGCATCTTGCCCGAGTAGGCATCTCCTGGTTAAATGGCTTAAGTAAAGAAAGGACGGCAGGAGCTCTTCTTCACGAGCGGCGCATTCGTTCGTCGGGCTCCGTGGTTTCGCTATTCGAACTCCTAGACACTTTCTCCACGTAGCATATGTTCTTATTTTTCTCTCTCAAGCTCCCGTAGCACCTACGCTCAGCTTGTCTTCATCGCTTCGGGTTCCGTTTTCTTCAAGCTCAAAAATTCACTTTGGCCACAAATCGGGGCACGCAAGATAAATATTTTTTTAAAGGCTATTGTGTCCTTTTCCCACACAGGCATCTAGGGATCATCGAGAAGCAGAAAATGTGGGATTTAATGAATAATAATTACTGCTTAGATAGAACGAGTAGAATTCGGGGATTTTACGTGCCAAAAGCACGATTTGATTATGAGGCACGCGGTAGTGGGGGACTCCAGAATAATTTTGACCACCAGGGGACCTTTAACGTGCCCCCAGTGCACCGGATACGGGCGTTTTTGCATTTCGTCCTCAACGACATGCAGCCGCCGCGGCCGGGATGTAATCCCGCGACCTCCAGCTTAGCATCACAGCACCATAGTCGCTAAGCCACCGCGGGGGGTGATGCAACAAGTTGGATGCATGATATTCACAAGATAGAACAGCACGAAAAATATGCTCTGGGTACTCCTACTAAAAATCTCAAACGGCTATAAATGGTGAAGGCTGCAACGTCTTCGATGGAGACAATGAACAACGGTTACAACATAAATGTATTGGAGTTAGCTTCTGTAAAAAAAGAGAGCGATGCCCAGACCCAAGCAGATTGAGCAACAAAGAAGCCTGAGATTTTAAGATTCAGCGTAGAAGACTTTTACCGGAGAAAAGATCAAATAAATGCTCCTAATAAAAAGGCCGCAGGCCCTGATGAAAGGCCAATACAGCCAGTCAAACAGCCGCTTGCCGTACTCGACCACTTATCGCAGCTCTTTATATGTTGTAAATATTTTGCTTGGCGCTTGTACTGCTCACGCATGAGAAGCTCCATACAACAGCTTCGGCAAAGCTCCTTCATCTGAAGATTCATTTGAACTAGTGATACAGAGAAGCCTGCAGTGGCTTCATGCATGACACTTCTGAATGTTTATCAACAGAAAGTTGAACTGGCTTTCACCGTTGTGCATCCCTCTTTCGAGGTCTTCATCGTCATCCCACATCGTACCTGTATGTCCCCGTTCCCCGCCCCCTGTGCAGAGTAGCAGACTAAAGCGCGCTAGCTCAAATCGACCTCTCTGCCTCCTATCAAATAACTTCTCTCTCTCTCTCTCTGGGTCCAATGAGCAAGGAACTGCTGACTAATGCCATGGGCCAAGTGATTAAAACGAAGACCTTCAGTTTGCGTAGCGTGAAAGCAGGATGAACCTTATGCATAAGGCCAGAGGGGATCAGGATAAGACGAGCTCGTACAGGCCACTAACAGTAATGTCATGAATATATAGAATGGCAATGCAAGCTGAAAAATTAGAGCTGTCGAAGTTTGTGGACAAAAACGACATACTGGGGGTACTGTAGAATGCGTTAAGACCAACAGACCCTTAGGGGATAATATCTTTGTACTAACGCAGTGCATAGAAATTACAATAGCTCTACGTAGACCTTTATGGATAGCATTTATAGATATTAAGGAAGCTTAACACAACGTAGGCAGGAAAATCCGGTATTCTGAAGAATGAGGGCTTAGATGACGATTGCGTAGAGCTTTAAGGGCGATATATAGGGACAACGGAGTACAAATCGTATGGGAAGGAAGGAAATACAATGAAGCTGTGTATATTCGCTGAGGGCAGAAGCCAAGGGCGTCCTCTGTTCCAGTGGATGCCCTCTGTCTCCACTCTTGTTCGCGCTTTATGTTAAGGGCATAAAAAGACGTCTGGAAAGCAGTGAATCGGGTTTTTATCCATCTTACTAAAATAATCTAGAAATGAAACGGTAGCAGAATGCAGCCATACTGAAACATGGAGTGAATTCGGGGCTGTAATAAATAGAAGGTCATGCGAGGAATTTGGTAAAGTGTCATGGTACCAGAGCTAACTTTTGCAAACGGAATTGAGTGTTTTACATCATAAATCTTGTCGGGGTAGGAGAATAACCATAGGTTGGTGGGTCGACTTGCTTTGGGGGCGCACGGTAAAACCATAAATAAGGCAGTGTAGGGTCACATATCTTGCACTTCTTTGGTATTCGGAGAAGCGCAGAGCAAGATCAGTCTTGAAGACAAAAAGTAAACCCTCACCCAGTGTGAAATCCGCGGAAACAGCGGAGCTGTGGTTCTCTTGTGATTTTATGCGATTATCTGTGGGTTTTTGTGATTGTGTGTGAGTTTCTGTGATTATGTTTGTTTTACAGTGGTTTTCGTGTGATTATGGGTGACGTTTTGACTTTTACTGCTTAACATTCCTTAACTCCCGGTCAAGGAAATCTCTTGCCCCGTCGCTCAAAGGGATCTCTCAGCGCTTTCGTCTTTCTTCTGCCTCTTGCTGGGACAAATCAGAGTTCGCTTTTCTCCAAGTAGGCTTGACTTGCATAGATCCAGATTAGCCTCCCGCCACCGCCGTTTCGCTTGCGCTTCCCACCGACAATCCTCGGGGTAGCGGGATCCTGGCGGTTAAGTCTGGCTTGCGCTTGCCTCTTGTGTAGCTCCGGATTAGCTTCCCGCCGCTGCCGTTTCGCTGGCGATTTTCGTGCTCAAAACATATAATTCGCCCGGCGACTGCGCTGTCGCTCTCGGACGAGCTCCCGCAGCCGCTCGCGCCGAGCGAAATCCATGTCGAGAAAGGGCGCGCGCGCCGCTTCCTCCTACGCAAAACCGGCGGACAGACAGACGGCACAGCCTCGTACTACAAGAGTTCCGCTATTAATATTAAGCAACATGGACAAAAACAAATGTCCGGCTAAAGTGCACAAATATCTGTACATGGAAAGGGTCAAGAATTTTTGCATCAATTATAGGATAACTGAAAGTATAAATAAGCAAATGGAGTCTTAGGAAAGAAAGTGAGGGAACCAATGATGCACATTAGACGGAAAGGATGGAAACAAAAAAACAATAGAGATTTATAAAAAAAACAAATGTAAAAGAGAAATCCGAGGGGAAATATGCATGAATACGCAAAGGAGAGTGCCTTGTTATTTGAGGCCAAAGCTGGCT
>NC_051158.1:106081477-106106185 GCF_013339745.2 Dermacentor silvarum | reverse complement strand
ATCGCGTCACCGCCGTCGTGCAGCTTAACTATCCGACATCCTCTCATCGCCTCGTCGTCATCGCTATCGCGGTTGTAACTCAAGGTATCTAATAGCTTGCGTAGTTTAGTATGTGTTCGGGGTAGTGAGCCTGTCGTGATCGCTCCATCGCTGTCATTGCAGCTTTAACATCCGACACTCTTCATGGCGTCGTCGTCACGCCATTGGCGTCATACCTTAAGTAATCAAATAGCTTGCGTAGTTAAGTATGTGTTCGGGGTAGTGATCCTGTCGTGATCGCTCCACCGCCTCATTGCAGCTTTAACGTCCGACACTCTTCATGGCGTCGTCATCACGCCATCGGCGTCGTAACTCAAGTAATCTAATAGCTTGCGTAGTAAAGTATGTGTTCGTGGTAATGATCCTGTCGTGATCGCTCCATCGGTGTCATTGCAGCTTTAACATCCGACAACCTTCATGGCGTCGTCGTCACGCCATCGGCGTCGTACATCAAGTTGCCTAATAGCTTGCGTAGTTAAGTATCTGTTCGGGGTAGTGATCCTGTCGTGATCACTCCATCGCCGTCATTGCAGCTTTAACATCCGGCACTCTTCATGGTGTCGTCGTCACGCCATCGGCGTCGTATCTCAAGTTATCTAATAGCTCGCCTGGTTAAGTATGTGTTCGGGGTAGTGATCCTGTCGTGATCGCTCTATCGCCGCCATTATAGCTTCAACATCCAATACTCTTCATGGCGTCGTCATCACGCCATCGGCGTCGTAACTCAAGTTATCTAATAGCTTGCGTAGTTAAGTATGTGTTCGGGGTAGTGATCCTGTCGTGATCGCCCTATCGCCGTCATTGCAGCTTTAACATCCGACACTCTTCATGGCATCGTCGTCACGCCATTGGCGTCGTAACTCAATTTATCTTATAGCTCGCGTAGCTAAGTATGTGTTCGGGGTAGTGATCCTGTCGTGATCACTCCATCGCCGTCATTGCAGCTTTAACATCCGGCACTCTTCATGGTGTCGTCGTCACGCCATTGGCGTCGTAACTCAATTTATCTAATAGCTCGCGTAGTTAAGTATGTGTTCGGGGTAGTGATCCTGTCGTGATCACTCCATCGCCGTCATTGCAGCTTTAACATCCGGCACTCTTCATGGTGTCGTCGTCACGCCATTGGCGTCGTAACTCAATTTATCTAATAGCTTGCGTAGTTAAGTATGTGTTCGGGGTAGTGAGCCTGTCGTGATCGCTGCATCGCCGTCAATCCAGCTTTAACATCCGGCACTCTTCATGGCGTCGTCGTCACGCCATTGGCGTCGTAACTCAATTTATCTTATAGCTCGCGTAGCTAAGTATGTGTTCGGGGTAGTGATCCTGTCGTGATCACTCCATCGCCGTCATTGCAGCTTTAACATCCGGCACTCTTCATGGTGTCGTCGTCACGCCATCGGCGTCGTATCTCAAGTTATCTAATAGCTCGCGTGGTTAAGTATGTGTTCGGGGTAGTATTCCTGTCGTGATCGCTCCATCGGTGTCATTGCAGCTTTAACATCCGACAACCTTCATGGCGTCGTCGTCACGCCATTGGCGTCGTACATCAAGTTATCTAATAGCTCGCGTAGTTAAGTATGTGTTCGGGGTAGTTATCCTGTCGTGATCGCTCCATCGCCGTCATTGCAGCTTTAACATCCGTCACTCTTCATGGCATCGTCATCACGCCATCGGCATCGTAAGTCAAGTTATCTAATAGCTTGCGTAGTTTAGTATGTGTTCGGGGTAGTGAGCCTGTCGTGATCGCTCCATCGCTGTCATTGCAGCTTTAACATCCGCCACTCTTCATGGCGTCGTCGTCACGCCATTGGCGTCATACCTTAAGTAATCAAATAGCTTGCGTAGTTAAGTATGTGTTCGGGGTAGTGATCCTGTCGTGATCGCTCCATCGCCTCATTGCAGCTTTAACGTCCGACACTCTTCATGGCGTCGTCATCACGCCATCGGCGTCGTAACTCAAGTAATCTAATAGCTTGCGTAGTTAAGTATGTGTTCGTGGTAGTGATCCTGTCGTGATCGCTCCATCGCCGTCATTGCAGCTTTAACATCCGACACTCTTCATGGCATCGTCGTCACGCCATCTGCGTTGTAACTCAAGTAATCAAATAGCTTGCGTAGTTAAGTATGTGTTCGGGGTAGTGATCCTGTCGTGATCGCTCCATCGCCTCATTGCAGCTTTAACGTCCGACACTCTTCATGGCGTCGTCATCACGCCATCGGCGTCGTAACTCAAGTAATCTAATAGCTTGCGTAGTAAAGTATGTGTTCGTGGTAATGATCCTGTCGTGATCGCTCCATCGCCGTCATTGCAGCTTTAACATCCGACACTCTTCATGGCATCGTCGTCACGCCATCGGCGTTGTAACTCAAGTTATCTAATAGCTTGCATAGTTTAGTATGTGTTCGGGGTAGTGAGCCATTCGTGATCGCTCCATCGCGGTCATTGCAGCTTTAACATCCGATACTCTTCATGGCGTCGTCGTCACGCCATTGGCGTCGTATCTCAAGTTACCTAATAGCTCGCGTGGTTAAGTATGTGTTCGGGGTAGTGATCCTGTCGTGATCGCTCTATCGCCGTCATTATAGCTTCAACATCCAATACTCTTCGTGGCGTCGTCATCACGCCATCGGCGTCGTAACTCAAGTTATCTAATAGCTTGCGTAGTTTAGTATGTGTTCGGGGTAGTGAGCCTGTCGTGATCGCTCCATCGCTGTCATTGCAGCTTTAACATCCGCCACTCTTCATGGCGTCGTCGTCACGCCATTGGCGTCATACCTTAAGTAATCAAATAGCTTGCGTAGTTAAGTATGTGTTCGGGGTAGTGATCCTGTCGTGATCGCTCCATCGCCTCATTACAGCTTTAACGTCCGACACTCTTCATGGCGTCGTCATCACGCCATCGGCGTCGTAACTCAAGTAATCTAATAGCTTGCGTAGTTAAGTATGTGTTCGGGGTAGTGAGCCTGTCGTGATCGCTGCATCGCCGTCAATCCAGCTTTAACATCCGGCACTCTTCATGGCGTCGTCGTCACGCCATTGGCGTCGTAACTCAATTTATCTTATAGCTCGCGTAGCTAAGTATGTGTTCGGGGTAGTGATCCTGTCGTGATCGCTCCATCGGTGTCATTGCAGCTTTAACATCCGACAACCTTCATGGCGTCGTCGTCACGCCATCGGCGTCGCAAATCAAGTAATCTAAAAGCTTGCGTAGTTAAGTATGTGTTCGGGGTAGTGATCCTGTCGTGATCGCTCTATCGCCGTCATTGCAGCTTTAACATCCGACACTCTTCATGGCATCGTCGTCACGCCATCGGCGTCGTAACTCAATTTATCTAATAGCTCGCGTAGTTAAGTATGTGTTCGGGGTAGTGATCCTGTCGTGATCACTCCATCGCCGTCATTGCAGCTTTAACATCCGATACTCTTCATGGCGTCGTCGTCACGCCATTGGCGTCGTAACTCAATTTATCTAATAGCTCGCGTAGTTAAGTATGTGTTCGGGGTAGTGATCCTGTCGTGATCGCTCCATCGCCGTCATTGCAGCTTTAACATCCGACACTCTTCTTGGCATCGTCGTCACGCCATCGGCGTTGTAACTCAAGTTATCTAATAGCTTGCGTAGTTTAGTATGTGTTCGGGGTAGTGAGCCTGTCGTGATCGCTCCATCGCGGTCATTGCAGCTTTAACATCCGATACTCTTCATGGCGTCGTCGTCACGCCATTGGCGTCATACCTTAAGTAATCAAATAGCTTGCGTAGTTAAGTATGTGTTCAGGGTAGTAATCCTGTCGTGATCGCTCCATCGCCGTCATTGCAGCTTTAACATCCGACACTCTTCATGGCATCGTCGTCACGCTATCGGCGTTGTAACTCAAGGTATCTAATAGCTTGCGTAGTTTAGTATGTGTTCGGGGTAGTGAGCCTGTCGTGATCGCTCCATCGCTGTCATTGCAGCTTTAACATCCGACACTCTTCATGGCGTCGTCGTCACGCCATTGGCGTCATACCTTAAGTAATCAAATAGCTTGCGTAGTTAAGTATGTGTTCGGGGTAGTGATCCTGTCGTGATCGCTCCACCGCCTCATTGCAGCTTTAACGTCCGACACTCTTCATGGCGTCGTCATCACGCCATCGGCGTCGTAACTCAAGTAATCTAATAGCTTGCGTAGTAAAGTATGTGTTCGTGGTAATGATCCTGTCGTGATCGCTCCATCGGTGTCATTGCAGCTTTAACATCCGACAACCTTCATGGCGTCGTCGTCACGCCATCGGCGTCGTACATCAAGTTGCCTAATAGCTTGCGTAGTTAAGTATCTGTTCGGGGTAGTGATCCTGTCGTGATCACTCCATCGCCGTCATTGCAGCTTTAACATCCGGCACTCTTCATGGTGTCGTCGTCACGCCATCGGCGTCGTATCTCAAGTTATCTAATAGCTCGCGTGGTTAAGTATGTGTTCGGGGTAGTGATCCTGTCGTGATCGCTCTATCGCCGCCATTATAGCTTCAACATCCAATACTCTTCATGGCGTCGTCATCACGCCATCGGCGTCGTAACTCAAGTTATCTAATAGCTTGCGTAGTTAAGTATGTGTTCGGGGTAGTGATCCTGTCGTGATCGCCCTATCGCCGTCATTGCAGCTTTAACATCCGACACTCTTCATGACATCGTCGTCACGCCATTGGCGTCGTAACTCAATTTATCTTATAGCTCGCGTAGCTAAGTATGTGTTCGGGGTAGTGATCCTGTCGTGATCACTCCATCGCCGTCATTGCAGCTTTAACATCCGGCACTCTTCATGGTGTCGTCGTCACGCCATTGGCGTCGTAACTCAATTTATCTAATAGCTTGCGTAGTTAAGTATGTGTTCGGGGTAGTGAGCCTGTCGTGATCGCTCCATCGCTGTCATTGCAGCTTTAACATCCGACACTCTTCATGGCGTCGTCGTCACGCCATTGGCGTCATACCTTAAGTAATCAAATAGCTTGCGTAGTTAAGTATGTGTTCGGGGTAGTGATCCTGTCGTGATCGCTCCACCGCCTCATTGCAGCTTTAACGTCCGACACTCTTCATGGCGTCGTCATCACGCCATCGGCGTCGTAACTCAAGTAATCTAATAGCTTGCGTAGTAAAGTATGTGTTCGTGGTAATGATCCTGTCGTGATCGCTCCATCGGTGTCATTGCAGCTTTAACATCCGACAACCTTCATGGCGTCGTCGTCACGCCATCGGCGTCGTACATCAAGTTGCCTAATAGCTTGCGTAGTTAAGTATCTGTTCGGGGTAGTGATCCTGTCGTGATCACTCCATCGCCGTCATTGCAGCTTTAACATCCGGCACTCTTCATGGTGTCGTCGTCACGCCATCGGCGTCGTATCTCAAGTTATCTAATAGCTCGCGTGGTTAAGTATGTGTTCGGGGTAGTGATCCTGTCGTGATCGCTCTATCGCCGCCATTATAGCTTCAACATCCAATACCCAATACCCATCCAATGTCATTCGGCAGCAGCAGCGGCGGAGTGCAAGCATCCGACTGACGCCGTTTCTGCAATACTTTTGCAGATTCTTCTGTGCTGCCTTGGCTTGGCGCATGCCCACTGCACTGCGCTGAAGATACGCTCGACGGGTCACAGGAAATTCCATGCTACAGCCCACAAGCGATAATCTGCCCCCCGATTGGATTTCCTGGCTTGCTGCAAATCGCCATACCGTCCTCGTGCCTGGCTTTCTGAGCAACGTTGCCGAGATTCTTCTGTGCTGCCTTGGCTTGGCGCATGCCCACTGCACTGCGCTGAAGATACGCTCGACGGGTCACAGGAAATTCCATGCTACAGCCCACAAGCGATAATCTGCCCCCCGATTGGATTTCCTGGCTTGCTGCAAATCGCCATACCGTCCTCGTGCCTGGCTTTCTGAGCAACGTTGCCGAGGTGCCCTCTGTTGCTTTAAATACGGAGTGCTGTCTGGTCTTCGGCTCATTCGGCAGCAGCAGCGGCGGAGTGCAAGCATCCGACTGACGCCGTTTCTGCAATACTTTTGCAGGTTGGTGAAGCATTTGCAAACATATCTGCTTATATTTTTGCGCTTATACTGCTGCTGCTGCTGCCGCTGCCTTTGGTTTTGCCCGCTGCCTATTCTGGCTCATGTTGTGTGTAACTGTCATTTCAGTTTTGTGAACGATAACGCGCATCATGAATCCTAAGGGTAATCGCGCCTGCGGCAAATGCAATGATGTTATAGATGAGGATGAACCCTATTTGGCATGCACTGACTGCTCAATCTGCTATCATCTGGGTGGCGCCTGCTCCGGCGTCTCTGAGAATACGTTCAAGTCGAAGCGTGATGACTATAAGAAGTCATGGCGATGCCCTTCATGTCGAAAAAGCAAAGCAAGCGCTTCAGCACCGAAGGAAAATAATGAAACGATAGCTTCCATGCTCATCGAAATTAACAGGAAACTTGATGAGCTTCTGCCCTTGAAGCAAACTGTCAATGACATAGAGGTATCGGTACAGCTGCTATCTAGCAAGTATGACAGTATTCTTGAGGCCGTTGCCAGACACGACACTGACATCAAGGCTCTCGGGGGCAGAGTGACCAAACTTGAGAAGCTAGACACTAATAAAGAACTACTTGCTGTGTCTGCCGCAGTCAATGACCTTGAATATCACAGTCGTAAACTAAACCTGGAAATTCATGGTATTAAACAAGAAAAGAATGAAAATCTAAGAGATAAAATCAACACTCTAGCATCAAAATTGGAATTAGCTCCTCTGACTGAAAATACTGTCACTTCGGTTCACAGGCTTTTGTCGAAGAATGACAGGACGCCAGGTGTTATTATCCGTTTTTCGAGTCAGGAAACTCGAGATTGTTGGCTTGCTAAAAGAAAGTATCTATCTATTGCCCATCCTGGACTTTTTATAACAGAAAACCTCACTGCGCAGAACAGAATGCTCTTGAAAGCCGCAAAAGAATGGGCACGTGCAAACAAGTTCAGTTTCGCTTGGCACCGAAACGGGAAAGTGTTCGTACGAAAGAAAGAGGGAGATAATGCATGCCTGATTAGGTGTACCGCGGACCTTGCGAAGCTTGTTGCGTAACCTGAGTAGGTAGCTCTTTGCCTATGACGACAGCATCACTTATTCACTCAGGTCAGCTACCAGTGACCATTCAGGATTTCATTCGCTCCCATCACAGTAGATCCATAACCTGTATTCATTTAAACTGCCAATCTGTAAAAAACAAAAAGGATGAACTCGATGTACTTTTCAGCAGAATTAACTTTGAATTTCACTTTATTATGTTGTCTGAAACCTGGTACGACCGCCATACTATACCCTGGTGTTTGCAGAAGTATCAGTGTTTCACGCGGTCTAGAAGGGGAAGTCGAGGTGGTGGAGTCAGTATGCTTGTACGCGATAATTTCAATGTAGAATGTATCCCTGATTTTTCTTGTGTGACCGATGATTATGAAATCTTGTCTGTTTTACATGCTCGCACCGTGTACTCTGTTGTATATCGCCCGCCTCGTGGTAATATACAATTCTTTTTTGCATTCCTGGAGAAATTCTTAAACTACGTTGCTGAATTGCAATACAAGATTGTACTCGGCGGAGATTTCAATATCAACATGTTAGAACGTTCCAGCATGACTCGTAACTTTGAATTACTATTACAGTCGAATGGCTGTTTAAATGTCATTAATGCTCCCACTAGAATTACACTTGACACGTCTACATGCCTTGATCTATTCATCACTAATTATGGCCTGAACGAGATTAATTGTGGTGTTATATCATATAGCCTTAGCGATCACATGCCTATTTTTTTCAGTTTACAAAGAAAAGCTAAAATAACCCCTGTAAATGACATTCCGTCCCAAATAATCACGCATGCTAGGCTAGTAGGCTTTCGTAATGAATTAAATCAGGCTGACTGGAGTACTGTGTACAGTGCTTCTTGTGCTGAAGTGGCTTACAACACATTTTTGCAAATATTTATCGCCGCCTATTTGAAACATTTCCCTTCGCGTTCACACCGCACAAGGCCTTCAAAGATACGCAAACCTTGGGTTACGAAGGATTTATTAGAAAAGATTAAAAAAAAGGGAAGATTATTTAATCAATTCCTTAAGTCACGAGATCCAGCCGATCTTAAAGCATTTAAAAGTTTCCGCAATGGCCTGAACAAAGACTTACGTACTGCTAAACTTGCTTTCTACCACAAATCATTCGCGCTATGCAAAAACGATAGTCGAAAGCTATGGCATAAGCTCAATTTATTGATGAATCGAGTACCCACTCCCGCCACTGCGCTACGAATCGTGCATGATGGGGCTGAACTGAGCGGCGACTTGTTGCCTGATTGTTTCAATGATTATTTTGTCTGTCTACCCCACCAACCCGTATGTGCCAACGCCTGCCAATTTATTACTACCACTTGCCCAGACTCTATCTTCATTAACCCTACAACTGAATCAGAAGTCACCTCACTTTTTTCCGAGCTTAATAACAGTCATGCCTGTGATGCTGACGATATTCAAATTAAACCTGTTAAGTTTGTCCTGGACATAATTGCGCCAGCATTAGTTCATATTTATAATATCTGCCTCTCGTCAGGAGTATTCCCACATGAAATGCAGACGGCGAAAGTAACCGCAATATTTAAAAAGGGTGATAGAACCATGTTGTCAAATTACAGGCCGGTGTCGGTTCTGCCAGTTTTTTCTAAAGGCCTAGAAAAGATTATATCTTGCAGGATAATTAACTTCTTGGATAAACATAATCTGTTAACGAACCAGCAGTATGCTTTTCGCAAGAATAGATCCACTCAGCTCGCTCTATTAGAGCAAAAAGAATTTATCCTAAATAATATTGAAAAAGGTCTGTTTACACTAGGGGTCTTTATAGATTTCTCGAAAGCTTTTGATTCCATTAACCATGAGCTCTTGTTTTCTAAAATGACATATTATGGAATTCGTGGCAGTGCCCTTGACCTCATTAAATCCTACCTAAATCACAGAAAACAGTTTGTACAAATAAACAATAAGGCATCTCAAACTCGTTCAGTTAATATTGGTGTTCCACAGGGCAGCATTTTAGGGCCCCTTCTCTTTAATATTTATGTTAACGATTTAGTGAACATTGATAGGGACTCACATTTTGTAATCTATGCTGATGATACTACGTTATTTCTTTCGTCTACAAATCCAAATGATTTAGTCTCAAGGGCTAATATCGTACTGGAGAAGTTATATAAGTGGTCAGTAGAAAATGGCCTATGTATTAATTCCTCAAAAACTAAAGGAGTGCTATTTCGGGCTAAAAATATGCAGACCACTTTGCAAGAAGACCTGAGGATTAATTCCTCTACGATTGAAATCGCTGAATCTATAAAATCTCTAGGTGTACACTTTGACCAACACATGACCTGGAATAATCATACAGATTTCGTTGCAGGCAAACTGTCCCAAATTGCTGGTCTTATCTACTCACTGAACTTTCTCCCCCGTTCCGTCAAACAGTTGATATATAATTCCTTATTTATGAGCCACTTAAACTACTGTTGCCTTGTATGGGGTACGACTTCTGCAACTAACATTATGAAGTTGTACGTACTACAAAAGAAAGCAGTTCGTGCTGTATGTAACAAGCCGTACGACTTCCCATCTGCCTCCTTATTTCAAGAGCTTAGAACGTTGAAAATAACAAATCTTATGGAGTACCGTCTGGCAATAGCCTATAAAAAGGAACACAAAAGCAATATAAGCCTTATACAGTCAATAGCCCAACTCAACAAGCGTAAAGCAACCTACACAACCAGATTTCCAGAATACTGGTACACACCTCACTCACGTACCAATTACGGCAAGCAAATGCTATGTTCTAGACTGCCTAGGCTACTCAATGATCTGTTGAGTAATGAAATTGATGTACTATCGTGTTCACCAGTTGATCTTTATAACTTTTTTTCACGCCTCTAAATGATTCAGTTGTGTCCTTCTTTGTGTTTAAACTATGTCTGATTCAGTTATGATTCAAATATGTCTTTCTTTATTGACTAGATGATCAATGTTGTTGTATTTATAAAATCGCAATTTTTTTTTTACATAGTCATTACGAAATATGTTGCTCCACCCTGCTGCTCCGATGTTTCTGGGTTCTTGGGACCAGTCAAGCTGCCATGAGCAGCTTTTTTCCCACTTTCCCACCACAACACTGTATTGTACATGTTTTGTGGAAAATAAACATTCATTCATTCATTCATTCATTCATTCATTCATACTCTTCATGGCGTCGTCATCACGCCATCGGCGTCGTAACTCAAGTTATCTAATAGCTTGCGTAGTTAAGTATGTGTTCGGGGTAGTGATCCTGTCGTGATCGCCCTATCGCCGTCATTGCAGCTTTAACATCCGACACTCTTCATGACATCGTCGTCACGCCATTGGCGTCGTAACTCAATTTATCTTATAGCTCGCGTAGCTAAGTATGTGTTCGGGGTAGTGATCCTGTCGTGATCACTCCATCGCCGTCATTGCAGCTTTAACATCCGGCACTCTTCATGGTGTCGTCGTCACGCCATTGGCGTCGTAACTCAATTTATCTAATAGCTCGCGTAGTTAAGTATGTGTTCGGGGTAGTGATCCTGTCGTGATCACTCCATCGCCGTCATTGCAGCTTTAACATCCGGCACTCTTCATGGTGTCGTCGTCACGCCATTGGCGTCGTAACTCAATTTATCTAATAGCTTGCGTAGTTAAGTATGTGTTCGGGGTAGTGAGCCTGTCGTGATCGCTGCATCGCCGTCAATCCAGCTTTAACATCCGGCACTCTTCATGGCGTCGTCGTCACGCCATTGGCGTCGTAACTCAATTTATCTTATAGCTCGCGTAGCTAAGTATGTGTTCGGGGTAGTGATCCTGTCGTGATCACTCCATCGCCGTCATTGCAGCTTTAACATCCGGCACTCTTCATGGTGTCGTCGTCACGCCATCGGCGTCGTATCTCAAGTTATCTAATAGCTCGCGTGGTTAAGTATGTGTTCGGGGTAGTATTCCTGTCGTGATCGCTCCATCGGTGTCATTGCAGCTTTAACATCCGACAACCTTCATGGCGTCGTCGTCACGCCATTGGCGTCGTACATCAAGTTATCTAATAGCTCGCGTAGTTAAGTATGTGTTCGGGGTAGTTATCCTGTCGTGATCGCTCCATCGCCGTCATTGCAGCTTTAACATCCGTCACTCTTCATGGCATCGTCATCACGCCATCGGCATCGTAAGTCAAGTTATCTAATAGCTTGCGTAGTTTAGTATGTGTTCGGGGTAGTGAGCCTGTCGTGATCGCTCCATCGCTGTCATTGCAGCTTTAACATCCGCCACTCTTCATGGCGTCGTCGTCACGCCATTGGCGTCATACCTTAAGTAATCAAATAGCTTGCGTAGTTAAGTATGTGTTCGGGGTAGTGATCCTGTCGTGATCGCTCCATCGCCTCATTGCAGCTTTAACGTCCGACACTCTTCATGGCGTCGTCATCACGCCATCGGCGTCGTAACTCAAGTAATCTAATAGCTTGCGTAGTTAAGTATGTGTTCGTGGTAGTGATCCTGTCGTGATCGCTCCATCGCCGTCATTGCAGCTTTAACATCCGACACTCTTCATGGCATCGTCGTCACGCCATCTGCGTTGTAACTCAAGTAATCAAATAGCTTGCGTAGTTAAGTATGTGTTCGGGGTAGTGATCCTGTCGTGATCGCTCCATCGCCTCATTGCAGCTTTAACGTCCGACACTCTTCATGGCGTCGTCATCACGCCATCGGCGTCGTAACTCAAGTAATCTAATAGCTTGCGTAGTAAAGTATGTGTTCGTGGTAATGATCCTGTCGTGATCGCTCCATCGCCGTCATTGCAGCTTTAACATCCGACACTCTTCATGGCATCGTCGTCACGCCATCGGCGTTGTAACTCAAGTTATCTAATAGCTTGCATAGTTTAGTATGTGTTCGGGGTAGTGAGCCATTCGTGATCGCTCCATCGCGGTCATTGCAGCTTTAACATCCGATACTCTTCATGGCGTCGTCGTCACGCCATTGGCGTCGTATCTCAAGTTACCTAATAGCTCGCGTGGTTAAGTATGTGTTCGGGGTAGTGATCCTGTCGGGATCGCTCTATCGCCGTCATTATAGCTTCAACATCCAATACTCTTCGTGGCGTCGTCATCACGCCATCGGCGTCGTAACTCAAGTTATCTAATAGCTTGCGTAGTTTAGTATGTGTTCGGGGTAGTGAGCCTGTCGTGATCGCTCCATCGCTGTCATTGCAGCTTTAACATCCGCCACTCTTCATGGCGTCGTCGTCACGCCATTGGCGTCATACCTTAAGTAATCAAATAGCTTGCGTAGTTAAGTATGTGTTCGGGGTAGTGATCCTGTCGTGATCGCTCCATCGCCTCATTACAGCTTTAACGTCCGACACTCTTCATGGCGTCGTCATCACGCCATCGGCGTCGTAACTCAAGTAATCTAATAGCTTGCGTAGTTAAGTATGTGTTCGGGGTAGTGAGCCTGTCGTGATCGCTGCATCGCCGTCAATCCAGCTTTAACATCCGGCACTCTTCATGGCGTCGTCGTCACGCCATTGGCGTCGTAACTCAATTTATCTTATAGCTCGCGTAGCTAAGTATGTGTTCGGGGTAGTGATCCTGTCGTGATCGCTCCATCGGTGTCATTGCAGCTTTAACATCCGACAACCTTCATGGCGTCGTCGTCACGCCATCGGCGTCGCAAATCAAGTAATCTAAAAGCTTGCGTAGTTAAGTATGTGTTCGGGGTAGTGATCCTGTCGTGATCGCTCTATCGCCGTCATTGCAGCTTTAACATCCGACACTCTTCATGGCATCGTCGTCACGCCATCGGCGTCGTAACTCAATTTATCTAATAGCTCGCGTAGTTAAGTATGTGTTCGGGGTAGTGATCCTGTCGTGATCACTCCATCGCCGTCATTGCAGCTTTAACATCCGATACTCTTCATGGCGTCGTCGTCACGCCATTGGCGTCGTAACTCAATTTATCTAATAGCTCGCGTAGTTAAGTATGTGTTCGGGGTAGTGATCCTGTCGTGATCGCTCCATCGCCGTCATTGCAGCTTTAACATCCGACACTCTTCTTGGCATCGTCGTCACGCCATCGGCGTTGTAACTCAAGTTATCTAATAGCTTGCGTAGTTTAGTATGTGTTCGGGGTAGTGAGCCTGTCGTGATCGCTCCATCGCGGTCATTGCAGCTTTAACATCCGATACTCTTCATGGCGTCGTCGTCACGCCATTGGCGTCATACCTTAAGTAATCAAATAGCTTGCGTAGTTAAGTATGTGTTCAGGGTAGTAATCCTGTCGTGATCGCTCCATCGCCGTCATTGCAGCTTTAACATCCGACACTCTTCATGGCATCGTCGTCACGCTATCGGCGTTGTAACTCAAGGTATCTAATAGCTTGCGTAGTTTAGTATGTGTTCGGGGTAGTGAGCCTGTCGTGATCGCTCCATCGCTGTCATTGCATCTTTAACATCCGACACTCTTCATGGCGTCGTCGTCACGCCATTGGCGTCATACCTTAAGTAATCAAATAGCTTGCGTAGTTAAGTATGTGTTCGGGGTAGTGATCCTGTCGTGATCGCTCCACCGCCTCATTGCAGCTTTAACGTCCGACACTCTTCATGGCGTCGTCATCACGCCATCGGCGTCGTAACTCAAGTAATCTAATAGCTTGCGTAGTAAAGTATGTGTTCGTGGTAATGATCCTGTCGTGATCGCTCCATCGGTGTCATTGCAGCTTTAACATCCGACAACCTTCATGGCGTCGTCGTCACGCCATCGGCGTCGTACATCAAGTTGCCTAATAGCTTGCGTAGTTAAGTATCTGTTCGGGGTAGTGATCCTGTCGTGATCACTCCATCGCCGTCATTGCAGCTTTAACATCCGGCACTCTTCATGGTGTCGTCGTCACGCCATCGGCGTCGTATCTCAAGTTATCTAATAGCTCGCGTGGTTAAGTATGTGTTCGGGGTAGTGATCCTGTCGTGATCGCTCTATCGCCGCCATTATAGCTTCAACATCCAATACTCTTCATGGCGTCGTCATCACGCCATCGGCGTCGTAACTCAAGTTATCTAATAGCTTGCGTAGTTAAGTATGTGTTCGGGGTAGTGATCCTGTCGTGATCGCCCTATCGCCGTCATTGCAGCTTTAACATCCGACACTCTTCATGGCATCGTCGTCACGCCATTGGCGTCGTAACTCAATTTATCTTATAGCTCGCGTAGCTAAGTATGTGTTCGGGGTAGTGATCCTGTCGTGATCACTCCATCGCCGTCATTGCAGCTTTAACATCCGGCACTCTTCATGGTGTCGTCGTCACGCCATTGGCGTCGTAACTCAATTTATCTAATAGCTTGCGTAGTTAAGTATGTGTTCGGGGTAGTGAGCCTGTCGTGATCGCTGCATCGCCGTCAATCCAGCTTTAACATCCGGCACTCTTCATGGCGTCGTCGTCACGCCATTGGCGTCGTAACTCAATTTATCTTATAGCTCGCGTAGCTAAGTATGTGTTCGGGGTAGTGATCCTGTCGTGATCACTCCATCGCCGTCATTGCAGCTTTAACATCCGGCACTCTTCATGGTGTCGTCGTCACGCCATCGGCGTCGTATCTCAAGTTATCTAATAGCTCGCGTGGTTAAGTATGTGTTCGGGGTAGTGATCCTGTCGTGATCGCTCCATCGGTGTCATTGCAGCTTTAACATCCGACAACCTTCATGGCGTCGTCGTCACGCCATTGGCGTCGTACATCAAGTTATCTAATAGCTCGCGTAGTTAAGTATGTGTTCGGGGTAGTGATCCTGTCGTGATCGCTCAATCGCCGTCATTGCAGCTTTAACGTCCGACACTCTTCATGGCATCGTCGTCACGCCATCGGCGCCGTAACTCAAGTTATCTAATAGCTCGCGTAGTTAAGTATGTGTTCGGGGTAGTTATCCTGTCGTGATCGCTCCATCGCCGTCATTGCAGCTTTAACATCCGTCACTCTTCATGGCATCGTCATCACGCCATCGGCATCGTAAGTCAAGTTATCTAATAGCTTGCGTAGTTTAGTATGTGTTCGGGGTAGTGAGCCTGTCGTGATCGCTCCATCGCTGTCATTGCAGCTTTAACATCCGCCACTCTTCATGGCGTCGTCGTCACGCCATTGGCGTCATACCTTAAGTAATCAAATAGCTTGCGTAGTTAAGTATGTGTTCGGGGTAGTGATCCTGTCGTGATCGCTCCATCGCCTCATTGCAGCTTTAACGTCCGACACTCTTCATGGCGTCGTCATCACGCCATCGGCGTCGTAACTCAAGTAATCTAATAGCTTGCGTAGTTAAGTATGTGTTCGTGGTAGTGATCCTGTCGTGATCGCTCCATCGCCGTCATTGCAGCTTTAACATCCGACACTCTTCATGGCATCGTCGTCACGCCATCTGCGTTGTAACTCAAGTAATCAAATAGCTTGCGTAGTTAAGTATGTGTTCGGGGTAGTGATCCTGTCGTGATCGCTCCATCGCCTCATTGCAGCTTTAACGTCCGACACTCTTCATGGCGTCGTCATCACGCCATCGGCGTCGTAACTCAAGTAATCTAATAGCTTGCGTAGTAAAGTATGTGTTCGTGGTAATGATCCTGTCGTGATCGCTCCATCGCCGTCATTGCAGCTTTAACATCCGACACTCTTCATGGCATCGTCGTCACGCCATCGGCGTTGTAACTCAAGTTATCTAATAGCTTGCATAGTTTAGTATGTGTTCGGGGTAGTGAGCCATTCGTGATCGCTCCATCGCGGTCATTGCAGCTTTAACATCCGATACTCTTCATGGCGTCGTCGTCACGCCATTGGCGTCGTATCTCAAGTTACCTAATAGCTCGCGTGGTTAAGTATGTGTTCGGGGTAGTGATCCTGTCGGGATCGCTCTATCGCCGTCATTATAGCTTCAACATCCAATACTCTTCGTGGCGTCGTCATCACGCCATCGGCGTCGTAACTCAAGTTATCTAATAGCTTGCGTAGTTTAGTATGTGTTCGGGGTAGTGAGCCTGTCGTGATCGCTCCATCGCTGTCATTGCAGCTTTAACATCCGCCACTCTTCATGGCGTCGTCGTCACGCCATTGGCGTCATACCTTAAGTAATCAAATAGCTTGCGTAGTTAAGTATGTGTTCGGGGTAGTGATCCTGTCGTGATCGCTCCACCGCCTCATTGCAGCTTTAACGTCCGACACTCTTCATGGCGTCGTCATCACGCCATCGGCGTCGTAACTCAAGTAATCTAATAGCTTGCGTAGTAAAGTATGTGTTCGTGGTAATGATCCTGTCGTGATCGCTCCATCGGTGTCATTGCAGCTTTAACATCCGACAACCTTCATGGCGTCGTCGTCACGCCATCGGCGTCGTACATCAAGTTGCCTAATAGCTTGCGTAGTTAAGTATCTGTTCGGGGTAGTGATCCTGTCGTGATCACTCCATCGCCGTCATTGCAGCTTTAACATCCGGCACTCTTCATGGTGTCCTCGTCACGCCATCGGCGTCGTATCTCAAGTTATCTAATAGCTCGCGTGGTTAAGTATGTGTTCGGGGTAGTGATCCTGTCGTGATCGCTCTATCGCCGCCATTATAGCTTCAACATCCAATACTCTTCATGGCGTCGTCATCACGCCATCGGCGTCGTAACTCAAGTTATCTAATAGCTTGCGTAGTTAAGTATGTGTTCGGGGTAGTGATCCTGTCGTGATCGCCCTATCGCCGTCATTGCAGCTTTAACATCCGACACTCTTCATGACATCGTCGTCACGCCATTGGCGTCGTAACTCAATTTATCTTATAGCTCGCGTAGCTAAGTATGTGTTCGGGGTAGTGATCCTGTCGTGATCACTCCATCGCCGTCATTGCAGCTTTAACATCCGGCACTCTTCATGGTGTCGTCGTCACGCCATTGGCGTCGTAACTCAATTTATCTAATAGCTTGCGTAGTTAAGTATGTGTTCGGGGTAGTGAGCCTGTCGTGATCGCTGCATCGCCGTCAATCCAGCTTTAACATCCGGCACTCTTCATGGCGTCGTCGTCACGCCATTGGCGTCGTAACTCAATTTATCTTATAGCTCGCGTAGCTAAGTATGTGTTCGGGGTAGTGATCCTGTCGTGATCACTCCATCGCCGTCATTGCAGCTTTAACATCCGGCACTCTTCATGGTGTCGTCGTCACGCCATCGGCGTCGTATCTCAAGTTATCTAATAGCTCGCGTGGTTAAGTATGTGTTCGGGGTAGTATTCCTGTCGTGATCGCTCCATCGGTGTCATTGCAGCTTTAACATCCGATACTCTTCATGGCGTCGTCGTCACGCCATTGGCGTCGTAACTCAATTTATCTAATAGCTCGCGTAGTTAAGTATGTGTTCGGGGTAGTGATCCTGTCGTGATCGCTCCATCGCCGTCATTGCAGCTTTAACATCCGACACTCTTCTTGGCATCGTCGTCACGTCATCGGCGTTGTAACTCAAGTTATCTAATAGCTTGCGTAGTTTAGTATGTGTTCGGGGTAGTGAGCCTGTCGTGATCGCTCCATCGCGGTCATTGCAGCTTTAACATCCGATACTCTTCATGGCGTCGTCGTCACGCCATTGGCGTCATACCTTAAGTAATCAAATAGCTTGCGTAGTTAAGTATGTGTTCAGGGTAGTAATCCTGTCGTGATCGCTCCATCGCCGTCATTGCAGCTTTAACATCCGACACTCTTCATGGCATCGTCGTCACGCTATCGGCGTTGTAACTCAAGGTATCTAATAGCTTGCGTAGTTTAGTATGTGTTCGGGGTAGTGAGCCTGTCGTGATCGCTCCATCGCTGTCATTGCAGCTTTAACATCCGACACTCTTCATGGCGTCGTCGTCACGCCATTGGCGTCATACCTTAAGTAATCAAATAGCTTGCGTAGTTAAGTATGTGTTCGGGGTAGTGATCCTGTCGTGATCGCTCCACCGCCTCATTGCAGCTTTAACGTCCGACACTCTTCATGGCGTCGTCATCACGCCATCGGCGTCGTAACTCAAGTAATCTAATAGCTTGCGTAGTAAAGTATGTGTTCGTGGTAATGATCCTGTCGTGATCGCTCCATCGATGTCATTGCAGCTTTAACATCCGACAACCTTCATGGCGTCGTCGTCACGCCATCGGCGTCGTACATCAAGTTGCCTAATAGCTTGCGTAGTTAAGTATCTGTTCGGGGTAGTGATCCTGTCGTGATCACTCCATCGCCGTCATTGCAGCTTTAACATCCGGCACTCTTCATGGTGTCGTCGTCACGCCATCGGCGTCATATCTCAAGTTATCTAATAGCTCGCGTGGTTAAGTATGTGTTCGGGGTAGTGATCCTGTCGTGATCGCTCTATCGCCGCCATTATAGCTTCAACATCCAATACTCTTCATGGCGTCGTCATCACGCCATCGGCGTCGTAACTCAAGTTATCTAATAGCTTGCGTAGTTAAGTATGTGTTCGGGGTAGTGATCCTGTCGTGATCGCCCTATCGCCGTCATTGCAGCTTTAACATCCGACACTCTTCATGACATCGTCGTCACGCCATTGGCGTCGTAACTCAATTTATCTTATAGCTCGCGTAGCTAAGTATGTGTTCGGGGTAGTGATCCTGTCGTGATCACTCCATCGCCGTCATTGCAGCTTTAACATCCGGCACTCTTCATGGTGTCGTCGTCACGCCATTGGCGTCGTAACTCAATTTATCTAATAGCTTGCGTAGTTAAGTATGTGTTCGGGGTAGTGAGCCTGTCGTGATCGCTGCATCGCCGTCAATCCAGCTTTAACATCCGGCACTCTTCATGGCGTCGTCGTCACGCCATTGGCGTCGTAACTCAATTTATCTTATAGCTCGCGTAGCTAAGTATGTGTTCGGGGTAGTGATCCTGTCGTGATCACTCCATCGCCGTCATTGCAGCTTTAACATCCGGCACTCTTCATGGTGTCGTCGTCACGCCATCGGCGTCGTATCTCAAGTTATCTAATAGCTCGCGTGGTTAAGTATGTGTTCGGGGTAGTGATCCTGTCGTGATCGCTCCATCGGTGTCATTGCAGCTTTAACATCCGACAACCTTCATGGCGTCGTCGTCACGCCATTGGCGTCGTACATCAAGTTATCTAATAGCTCGCGTAGTTAAGTATGTGTTCGGGGTAGTGATCCTGTCGTGATCGCTCAATCGCCGTCATTGCAGCTTTAACGTCCGACACTCTTCATGGCATCGTCGTCACGCCATCGGCGCCGTAACTCAAGTTATCTAATAGCTCGCGTAGTTAAGTATGTGTTCGGGGTAGTTATCCTGTCGTGATCGCTCCATCGCCGTCATTGCAGCTTTAACATCCGTCACTCTTCATGGCATCGTCATCACGCCATCGGCATCGTAAGTCAAGTTATCTAATAGCTTGCGTAGTTTAGTATGTGTTCGGGGTAGTGAGCCTGTCGTGATCGCTCCATCGCTGTCATTGCAGCTTTAACATCCGCCACTCTTCATGGCGTCGTCGTCACGCCATTGGCGTCATACCTTAAGTAATCAAATAGCTTGCGTAGTTAAGTATGTGTTCGGGGTAGTGATCCTGTCGTGATCGCTCCATCGCCTCATTGCAGCTTTAACGTCCGACACTCTTCATGGCGTCGTCATCACGCCATCGGCGTCGTAACTCAAGTAATCTAATAGCTTGCGTAGTTAAGTATGTGTTCGTGGTAGTGATCCTGTCGTGATCGCTCCATCGCCGTCATTGCAGCTTTAACATCCGACACTCTTCATGGCATCGTCGTCACGCCATCTGCGTTGTAACTCAAGTAATCAAATAGCTTGCGTAGTTAAGTATGTGTTCGGGGTAGTGATCCTGTCGTGATCGCTCCATCGCCTCATTGCAGCTTTAACGTCCGACACTCTTCATGGCGTCGTCATCACGCCATCGGCGTCGTAACTCAAGTAATCTAATAGCTTGCGTAGTAAAGTATGTGTTCGTGGTAATGATCCTGTCGTGATCGCTCCATCGCCGTCATTGCAGCTTTAACATCCGACACTCTTCATGGCATCGTCGTCACGCCATCGGCGTTGTAACTCAAGTTATCTAATAGCTTGCATAGTTTAGTATGTGTTCGGGGTAGTGAGCCATTCGTGATCGCTCCATCGCGGTCATTGCAGCTTTAACATCCGATACTCTTCATGGCGTCGTCGTCACGCCATTGGCGTCGTATCTCAAGTTATCTAATAGCTCGCGTGGTTAAGTATGTGTTCGGGGTAGTGATCCTGTCGTGATCGCTCTATCGCCGTCATTATAGCTTCAACATCCAATACTCTTCGTGGCGTCGTCATCACGCCATCGGCGTCGTAACTCAAGTTATCTAATAGCTTGCGTAGTTTAGTATGTGTTCGGGGTAGTGAGCCTGTCGTGATCGCTCCATCGCTGTCATTGCAGCTTTAACATCCGCCACTCTTCATGGCGTCGTCGTCACGCCATTGGCGTCATACCTTAAGTAATCAAATAGCTTGCGTAGTTAAGTATGTGTTCGGGGTAGTGATCCTGTCGTGATCGCTCCATCGCCTCATTACAGCTTTAACGTCCGACACTCTTCATGGCGTCGTCATCACGCCATCGGCGTCGTAACTCAAGTAATCTAATAGCTTGCGTAGTTAAGTATGTGTTCGGGGTAGTGAGCCTGTCGTGATCGCTGCATCGCCGTCAATCCAGCTTTAACATCCGGCACTCTTCATGGCGTCGTCGTCACGCCATTGGCGTCGTAACTCAATTTATCTTATAGCTCGCGTAGCTAAGTATGTGTTCGGGGTAGTGATCCTGTCGTGATCACTCCATCGCCGTCATTGCAGCTTTAACATCCGGCACTCTTCATGGTGTCGTCGTCACGCCATCGGCGTCGTATCTCAAGTTATCTAATAGCTCGCGTGGTTAAGTATGTGTTCCGGGTAGTATTCCTGTCGTGATCGCTCCATCGGTGTCATTGCAGCTTTAACATCCGACAACCTTCATGGCGTCGTCGTCACGCCATTGGCGTCGTAACTCAATTTATCTTATAGCTCGCGTAGCTAAGTATGTGTTCGGGGTAGTGATCCTGTCGTGATCACTCCATCGCCGTCATTGCAGCTTTAACATCCGGCACTCTTCATGGTGTCGTCGTCACGCCATCGGCGTCGTATCTCAAGTTATCTAATAGCTCGCGTGGTTAAGTATGTGTTCGGGGTAGTATTCCTGTCGTGATCGCTCCATCGGTGTCATTGCAGCTTTAACATCCGACAACCTTCATGGCGTCGTCGTCACGCCATTGGCGTCGTACATCAAGTTATCTAATAGCTCGCGTAGTTAAGTATGTGTTCGGGGTAGTGATCCTGTCGTGATCGCTCAATCGCCGTCATTGCAGCTTTAACGTCCGACACTCTTCATGGCATCGTCGTCACGCCATCGGCGCCGTAACTCAAGTTATCTAATAGCTCGCGTAGTTAAGTATGTGTTCGGGGTAGTTATCCTGTCGTGATCGCTCCATCGCCGTCATTGCAGCTTTAACATCCGTCACTCTTCATGGCATCGTCATCACGCCATCGGCATCGTAAGTCAAGTTATCTAATAGCTTGCGTAGTTTAGTATGTGTTCGGGGTAGTGAGCCTGTCGTGATCGCTCCATCGCTGTCATTGCAGCTTTAACATCCGCCACTCTTCATGGCGTCGTCGTCACGCCATTGGCGTCATACCTTAAGTAATCAAATAGCTTCCGTAGTTAAGTATGTGTTCGGGGTAGTGATCCTGTCGTGATCGCTCCATCGCCTCATTGCAGCTTTAACATCCGACACTCTTCATGGCGTCGTCATCACGCCATCGGCGTCGTAACTCAAGTAATCTAATAGCTTGCGTAGTTAAGTATGTGTTCGTGGTAGTGATCCTGTCGTGATCGCTCCATCGCCGTCATTGCAGCTTTAACATCCGACACTCTTCATGGCATCGTCGTCACGCCATCTGCGTTGTAACTCAAGTAATCAAATAGCTTGCGTAGTTAAGTATGTGTTCGTGGTAATGATCCTGTCGTGATCGCTCCATCGCCGTCATTGCAGCTTTAACATCCGACACTCTTCATGGCATCGTCGTCACGCCATCGGCGTTGTAACTCAAGTTATCTAATAGCTTGCATAGTTTAGTATGTGTTCGGGGTAGTGAGCCATTCGTGATCGCTCCATCGCGGTCATTGCAGCTTTAACATCCGATACTCTTCATGGCGTCGTCGTCACGCCATTGGCGTCGTATCTCAAGTTACCTAACAGCTCGCGTGGTTAAGTATGTGTTCGGGGTAGTGATCCTGTCGTGATCGCTCTATCGCCGTCATTATAGCTTCAACATCCAATACTCTTCGTGGCGTCGTCATCACGCCATCGGCGTCGTAACTCAAGCTATCTAATAGCTTGAGTAGTTTAGTATGTGTTCGGGGTAGTGAGCCTGTCGTGATCGCTCCATCGCTGTCATTGCAGCTTTAACATCCGCCACTCTTCATGGCGTCGTCGTCACGCCATTGGCGTCATACCTTAAGTAATCAAATAGCTTGCGTAGTTAAGTATGTGTTCGGGGTAGTGATCCTGTCGTGATCGCTCCATCGCCTCATTACAGCTTTAACGTCCGACACTCTTCATGGCGTCGTCATCACGCCATCGGCGTCGTAACTCAAGTAATCTAATAGCTTGCGTAGTTAAGTATGTGTTCGTGGTAGTGATCCTGTCGTGATCGCTCCATCGCCGTCATTGCAGCTTTAACATCCGACACTCTTCATGGCATCGTCGTCACGCCATCTGCGTTGTAACTCAAGTAATCAAATAGCTTGCGTAGTTAAGTATGTGTTCGGGGTAGTTATCCTGTCGTGATCGCTCCATCGCCGTCACTGCAGCTTTAACATCCGACACTCTTCATGGCGTCGTCGTCACGCCATCGGCGCCGTAACTCATATTATCTAATGGCTTGCGTAGGCAAGTATGTGTTCGGGGTAGTGATCCTGTCGTGATCGCTCTATCGCCGTCATTGCAGCTTTAGCATCCGACACTCTTCATGGCGTCGTCGTCACGCCATCGGCGTTGCAACTCAAGTTATCTAATAGCTTGCGTAGTTTAGTATGTGTTCGGGGTAGTGAGCTTGTCGTGATCGCTCCATCGCTGTCATTGCAGCTTTAACATCCGACACCCTTCATGGCGTCGTCGTCACGCCATTGGCGTCGTACATCAAGTTACCTAATAGCTTGCGTAGTTAAGTGTGTGTTCGGGGTAGTGAGCCTGTCGTGATCGCTCCATCGGTGTCATTGCAGCTTTAACATCCGACAACCTTCATGGCGTCGTCGTCACGCCATTGGCGTCATACCTTAAGTAATCAAATAGCTTGCGTAGTTAAGTATGTGTTCGGGGTAGTGATCCTGTCGTGATCGCTCCATCGCCTCATTGCAGCTTTAACGTCCGACACTCTTCATGGCGTCGTCATCACGCCATCGGCGTCGTAACTCAAGTAATCTAATAGCTTGCGTAGTTAAGTATGTGTTCGTGGTAGTGATCCTGTCGTGATCGCTCCATCGCCGTCATTGCAGCTTTAACATCCGACACTCTTCATGGCATCGTCGTCACGCCATCTGCGTTGTAACTCAAGTAATCAAATAGCTTGCGTAGTTAAGTATGTGTTCGGGGTAGTTATCCTGTCGTGATCGCTCCATCGCCGTCACTGCAGCTTTAACGTCCGACACTCTTCATGGCGTCGTCATCACGCCATCGGCATCGTAACTCAAGTTATCTAATAGCTTGCGTAGTTAAGCATGTGTTCGGGTAGTGAGCCTGTCGTGATCGCTCCATCGCCGTCATTGCAGCTTTAACATCCGACACCCTTCATGGCGTCGTCGTCACGCCATCGGCGTCGTTTCTCAAGTTATCTTATAGCTCGCGTGGTTAAGTATGTGTTCGGGGTAGTGATCCTGTCGTGATTGCTCCATCGCCGTCATTGCAGCTTTAGCGTCCGACACTCTTCATGGCGTCGTCGTCACGCCATCGGCGCCGTAACTCATATTATCTAATGGCTTGCGTAGGCAAGTATGTGTTCGGGGTAGTGATCCTGTCGTGATCGCTCTATCGTCGTCATTGCAGCTTTAGCATCCGACACTCTTCATGGCGTCGTCGTCACGCCATCGGCGTTGCAACTCAAGTTATCTAATAGCTTGCGTAGTTTAGTATGTGTTCGGGGTAGTGAGCTTGTCGTGATCGCTCCATCGCTGTCATTGCAGCTTTAACATCCGACACCCTTCATGGCGTCGTCGTCACGCCATTGGCGTCGTACATCAAGTTACCTAATAGCTTGCGTAGTTAAGTGTGTGTTCGGGGTAGTGAGCCTGTCGTGATCGCTCCATCGGTGTCATTGCAGCTTTAACATCCGACAACCTTCATGGCGTCGTCGTCACGCCATTGGCGTCATACCTTAAGTAATCAAATAGCTTGCGTAGTTAAGTATGTGTTCGGGGTAGTGATCCTGTCGTGATCGCTCCATCGCCTCATTGCAGCTTTAACGTCCGACACTCTTCATGGCGTCGG